>NC_133373.1:22091400-22358433 GCF_049309525.1 Garra rufa
GGAGTGTTCCTTTAAGCAGCTTTGTGTTTTGAACTTTATGCATGGATACTTGCATGTACTTTTCCATGACCGGCAAGTAAACAGACATTCTTTTAAGATGTGGTGCATCCGAACAACACCCGTTCCTCCCCGCGGTACAATCAAACAGCTTCAGCCGATGTCTCCGCTGAGACAGACATTGTCAATTTGGCTATTTTCACAGTGGTCTTCACACAGCTCTCGGCCGCACGGTTGGCGGCGATGTGTTGATGCCTCTGACAATCTGACTCCAGGCTGTTGTCCAGTTGCAGGGACGTGCTGGAGGTACTCCTGCAGCCCTGGCAGGTGACGAGGAAGGCCCTCCGCAGGTCTTTACTCCTGAGAGCGTAGATTATTGGGTTAACGGTGGAGTTGAGCAGACAGAGCATACTACAGAACGCAAATACTGTCTTGATGTTGTCATCCATCCGCCAGAACAGATCATACACCATTATGGCCAGAAGAGGCCCCCAGCAGATCACTAACACCACCAGGATCAGAACCAGCGTTTTGGCCAAGCGGATGTCCATGCGAGCCTGATCCGGCCTGGGGGTCTGGATCTTCGTACCGTCAGAAGAGTGAACGACCAGACTCTTCTGAGACGTGCGCCTCAGCATCCTCACCGCGTGGTGGTGAGCCTTCCAGAGTATGTACATGTAAGCGTAGATAATGAATATGACCAGAATGCTGGTCACACCGATCCAGAACATCAGGTAGTTCTCGTCGATGAGTGGAAAGATGTCTGAGCAAACCGAGTTGAGCCGCTTGCAGTTCCAGCCCAGCAGCGGCAGCACGGCGATGATAATGGAGATCGCCCACATCATGCAGAAGGCAATCACGGCTTTGGTGCGTGTCACAATACGCCTGTACGCCAACGGACGGTGGATAGAAACATATCGATCGATGGCGGTGAGGAACAGGCTTCCAACGGATGCGGTGAACGAGGCCGTCACACCCCCTAACTTGAACAGAAACACGTTCGGACTGTCTTTGCGGTGAAAGACGTGAAAGTCCAAGAAGCTGTAGACAAAGATCACACTGCCAAGCAGGTCTGCGATGGCCAAGCTGCCAATGAAATGGTAAGAGGGCCTGCAGCGCAGGGTACGTGACTGCAGTATCACGCACAGGACCACGAGGTTCTCCAATACTGTAAAAGTCCCCAGAGTGAGAGACAACACTGCTATGGCAAGCTGTTGACTAGGAGTCAGTATCATGAAACATTCCATGTCCATAAAGTTCTCCCCGCACTGCAGGCTGCTCCCTTCATCTCCGAGGCTAAAGTTCCCAAACACATCAGAGCTGTTAGTGGGGTAAAAGGGGATACCTTTTACGATGAGTTCCTCATCCGGTCCCACTTTATCTGCGAAAGAGCTTCTGCGGTAGGCTGCGAACAGCTTCGGCAGTGGGTATCCGTTTTTGCCGAAGTCGCCATCAATGATGTGGTCATCGTAGCCGATGTCGTTGGAACCGATGTATTGCAGTCCAGAAGTGATGGTTCTGAACGTGGTTTCTGCCACTCCATCCAGAACAGATTTAACATCGGACTTTGAGGCAGGGAACAGCATGGTCAAAGATGCTCTAAAGGAAACCTATTGGATGAAATCGAGAGAATGTTTGTTCAAATAAGACTGACTGAGGCATATGGATCCTCATCATTCCAAGATTATAGAAAATATTGAGCTCTCAAAAGCTCAATCGATGCTTCACTGAGCACAGAAATAAATGCCCTCTCAGACGAGCCATCATACGGCTCTTGTATTTTGCGCTTGTTGTTTTTCTTGCATGGATGGGCACCTAGGGATTATTACTCTAAGAGACGGGCTTTGAATAATTGATGCCTGCAGCTGACAGACTCAACCTAAAACACCATACTCAGTTAAAAAGCAGCGGGCAACTTAGACACAACTTTATATTGGTGATGAAAAAAGCTTTTTTTTAAGTCTCATATATAACTAAAGACTCAACTGAAGTTAAAATAGGCCTATATATGAATTCTAGTTACACATTTCGAATAGATTATAAATAATGTAATAATAAACAACAATTTAGGATAGTCTAGTGTATAGAGTGCAAATATTTAACTGTAATTTACACTATCACCTGTGTGCTCCTATATGTTCTGAATCATTATTTGACATTAAATCACAAAAGAAGTTCAATTAAGGTTTAATTCCGTTTTTAGATTCAGTAGCCTATATAGCGCAGTATGTGAATCACGCAGAACGATTTTGTAATATTACGGTATTTAATATTTAATACCGCTTGGGCATACTGCAATGCAAAACGCACTGTAGATTAAAACTACAACTAGAGATTAAAAGATTTAGATTGAGAACTAACTTTTTCGTTTGTGCTGAAATAAGCGAAGTCAGAGTTCTCCTGAAGCGTTAGAATACAGCTGCAAATTAATTGAATAAAAGATAAAATGCATCAGGTTGATAGAGTTGAGAAATGCAGTTTTACCTTCACATAGTTCGCGCAGGTGTTCCTCACTGTATGAACAGATGAGATGATCTCGCAGTGATCCTGCTCCACCGCAGCCTGACGAGTGAGTGAGAGTTCAGACGCTCTGTCTCTGGGTTTGCAGGTTTGTAGGAAATGAGATGCTCTCCTCAGTGCGCATCATATATGACGCATCCCATGTCACATGACCACCCACATACACGAGCATCTTTAATGTCAAAAAATGAAAATAACTCAAAAGTGCAATGTATGTACTGGGAGGTGGTTAGGGTTGGTTGGCAAGTGTCCTGTTTGTCTAGTTCCCAATGGTTCATCTCCAGAAGAATTTGATTTAATAAATTGTTGTATTTGACTGGCACAAATTAAGACATCTAGACAAATGGTAAATGCAAAATTGCTATATTAACTTTGAATAAGAACAGAGTACACAGCATTTATCCTTGCGTAATATGTAGTAGAAAGCATCAGCATTACATTAGCAGTACATTAGCAGTCATTAGTCTACTCTGAAGATACATAAGTATAGCCCATAATTTAGTAATGCTTCTATTGAATACCCAAAGCTTCTTTTTTTAAACCTTACTTCCACCTAGGCTGATCTATATGTAAATCTATAGTCTCACAACATTATAAATTAAAGACAAAGGTATGAGACTGTGTTCTTAATCTTAATTTTTCGAGGGAAAGAAATAGAGTTTACTTTTGGCATTTACTGCCGTTGTTCACAATACTTTTGTGTCTCTGTAGAATTATGGCTAATGTGGTTTTTCACCAATAAGTCTGCTGATTATTCGAAGAATAGGTTGAAATAAAATAAACAAATTTGACCTCCAGAAACTGACTGTTGCACTCTGTATCGTATAGTTTTACATCTTTATCCAGTAGTGCTATTGTGATGAGCACATCACTGAACACCCACCCCATTCATAGCCCTAAATTCATTTATTCAGCCTACACACAGATCCGACGCTAGAAACAAGCCATGAACAATAACTTGAATATCACTTGTCAAGACTAAGGCACAAAGTGTAATTGTTGTTTGTCACAACATTTTAAGCAAATAAAAGAGTCAAAGTTCCTACATAATGTAATAATAAAAACTTGCTTAGCAGATGTTTGCAAAGATAACAGAGCTAAAATTCAACCCACCAGAGGAAACTATTTTCCAACCTGCAATATTTTTCTCAGAGATGGTCAGTTGACAAATACTTCTAAGCTTCTATTTTCTTGGTTGTTTCAGCAGACCATTGGAGGAAGATGTTTTGCTTGTAAACGGGAGGAAGCTGATCACCTGAGACACTGCAGGAGGCATGATAGCTTTATCAAGGGAGAACCACAGTGATTAGTTGTGCTTCCTTCCTTTAACAACACCTGTATTTGGTGGCCCCAACAGGTCTGGATTTAGCAAGGAACAGGCAGACTGATAAAATCACCTGATTGAAACCCAGCATACTCAGTAATGAGGATACAACAGTATACCACAGCATGTGAATTTCGCCTGGGTGACTACTGTAGGTCTTTATCTGGATATCTAAATGTAAAACTGCAAGGTTTTGGAATCTTGTCAGGGACACTACTGTGTTGCTGAGTCATTATCTCACTAAAGAAGTACTACCTTTGCAGCAAGGGTGTCCTTCGGGTATCGACAGATTAGCCAATGCAATGACGTCTTCACAAACAAACCAGGTTGGGCCACTCTTATAAAACACAAAATCTTTACCACCCACAATGACCCTACTGAACATTGGATGCCTAGTGAGACAAGGATTCTACAAATGGGCATTACTTGAAATCGCTGAAATCTCTGAGTAACTCATGAACTCAACCACTTTTGTCTTAACTAAAGGTCATTTTAGAGTACTGGTTAACAGTACCAGATTTAGGCATTTACAAAGACATGCCTATAACCTTTCAGAGCATAGTGGGTGTGATTCTGAGAAACCGCTAGCAGCTCGCAGGAACCTGTTAAACCATCGTCCACACTGAAAGCTCGGGTGATGACCACATTTTGTACGACTCTGAAAGGTGCTGGATGAATTCTGAATGGCTGAACTGGCTGTACCAGTTGCATGGCTTGATTCCTCATTTTGCATACTGGTGTTGTGACAAATCACATCTTCTCTCAAAATCAAGCCTCCATCAATTATTAGTTAATAGTTATACTGACATACAAACAACAGTATTTTAAAATAAGTAATAGCCTACTATATCCTGGCTAGAAGGAACATTCTCACAACATTAACTAATGTATTTTGAAAGTTATATAAGCATTAGAACAAAACATTCTCAAAGTACTTTATTACTTTATTTAATTACTTTATTAATATTTGATATACAGTACAGTCTCATAACATTTAGTGAAAAGGTTCAGAGATCAGCATTCTCTGAACATCCTTGTCATCTGTACTTGATGCACATTCTCATAACGTTAAAAGAAAACGCTCTAAGAACAACTTACTCAAAACGTAAATAACATTCTAATCATCACAAGCAAAACTGGACAATTCACGGTTCTTAAAGTATTAAAAATAAACATTCAAATAACATATTTTGGGTGAAAATAGAGTGTCTGTAACCTTTAAAAGTTCTAATCACAACAAGAAAACATTTTACCACATTTTAACTTTTTAGAAACACTTCAAAACAATGTTCCCACACCTAAATTTGTTACCTGAGACCTTATATCTTTCTTTCACTTCATCCATTGTTAATTAATAGACTCCATCATGCCAGGACTGTGATCCAGACACCTGATTTGCAAATGAAAAGGCTGCAAGTGCACTTGACTTTGTGGCATACTATTATAACATTCCTTTCATCATTTTAATCTTTATATAGTGTTTGGTTAAAATGGATCAGAGGTGGTTAGTCAATAAGACTTGGGGGTTTGCACTGAAATAGCACACTCACAAAAGTGGCTTGATTTATTGAATGCCGCCCAGGACTCTCCAAAGTTTGCTCGGGTTGTGGCCAAAAGAATGAGGCATAATAAAACCACAGGTATAAATAAAATTAGAAGCTCTCTGGAAAGTTCTCCAGCCCTAAACAAAAAATGCTGCCCCCTCACCAACCGACAAGCACAGCCAGAGACGTCTCATTCTGCTGCTACAACATTGCAGTTATATTCTATGAGTGGGTAACAGCTTTACCAATCAAACGGTGACTCACCAGCTCCCTGCTGTTTGGGCCTCTCTGGACGTACATCCTGTTTTATGGAGGATCCTACTCACAGTCCCTTCGTTCATTTGTTTTTGTGAACACAGAGCTTTACTGAACTGAAAGGTGCAATCTTTCTGAGAGTGTGAACAGGGAGTAATTCTTGAGAGTTATACTTCAGCATTGCTCTTTATGGAGCCTTTTCTATTCAAATCATATATTTTGCCGTGCAAGCAGGTGAGCAGCAGATTACCATGATCTGGCTTGCTTTACTGGAACTGCACTGCATTGCTTCATCACTGCAATACAGACACACCTGAATCGATCAGCTTGACTGCTGAAAGTGCATTTGACTAGATGCCACATCTTAATATATGTCTGGTTATAACGTACTTCATCATTTGATCATTCATTGATTTTGATCATTTGTGCCTGCAAATGACAGTGAATTTAACAGTAAAAAAGAATTTAAATTGCTACAGTAAAAACCTGTTAAACGACTAACGGTAAGTTCCACTACTATATATGGTGAAAACTGTATTAGATATTGCATGTAGTTTTACAATAGTACACTTTTTTCAGAAGTGGAAAAAAAGCGTAAAATTTACAGTGAATAACCGTATTGACATTCCCTGAATTCCCTATGTGACATTTTTTGATGTTTTTATTTTGGTTGAAATAACTGTTTCTTCATAGTTTTTTCTTATTAGATTTGTACATTAGGGTTGTATGTTACATCTAATGTTGTTAAATTAATGTTTATTGCATTATTTTAGTTTCATGTGTGTCTTTCTGTGAATGACACTGTGCACCTTTTATATAAGTCAATATTTAAAAGCTGCTTGTGATTGGCTTCGGTTCATCATGTGTCTTTCTCATCACCACCCGCTTTTGGTGGTTATCAGTGTATTAAATATGTACAAAACAGATTTCAGTACTTTAATAGGTTGGTACAATAACATTATATCAGTTAATGAAATTACGGTATTTAAATGTAAATTTAAATGAAAACTGTAAAACTGTAACGTTGTTACCGTATTTTTTACGACAAAATTCTGGCAACCACAGCTGCCGTTTTTTTACAGTTTTTACAGTTTTTTTATGCTGAAATATCGCAGTATCCAAGCATAGGATGTGCCGGTTTTGAATTTGAGTTTGGAAAGTTTTAAAGATATTGATGTGTGTGTGGGAAGCTGGGAAAAATTAGTTAGATGATTCCCACAAAATACAAATATCTTTAAAAAAATTTTAATGTATTTTATGTTTTTAAAGTGCAGAATGTTTTTTGTGTTATTTGTCTATATGCTGGGTTCGACCTGCTGGGTCATTTTATTGGGTTGTTTTTAATATTTTTACCCAGGTGCACTCTAAAAATGCTGGGTTCTTTTTTTAAACCCAAATGCTGGGTTCAGCTTGCACTATTTCGGTGAAAAGTGATTAAAGAGAATCGTTGAATACACTTAAATTAAAATGTTACTTTTAAATGTTCCATTTTTTATTTCTAACATTTTGTGAAACGAGTTTAAATGTATGTAATATTGTAAACTATGCTGTATTCACCCAAATAAATTGAATGTGTCATATATTTTTGTCAATGGTTGTTCTTGCTTCTATGTTAATCTTTTAATTATTGCTGTTGCCTCTAATTTACAGCCCATTTTCAGCCAGCAATATAATATTTTGACTTAAATAAAACAACCCAGCATGTTGGGTAAAAACATTTAACCCAACTAGTGTTCTACTATGTGTTCTGTCCAAATAACTCAGGTTGGGTTGTTTTGTGTGTAGTAACAAGAGAAAACACCTTTCCTTTGCCTGCTGCAACAAATGCAACAAGGCGTCAGGTCTGAAGCATTGTGTGTGGGGGGAATTGGAAAAACAGCCTATGGCAATAAAGTAAGACAGAATCTTATGGGTAAGGGACTTGAAAATCCACACAGACCTCTTCCTGTGGGCTTTTGTAGATGGGATTTGGTACAAAACATGAGAGTAGCTGGCGGTAATAGGACAAAATATGAAAAAATTCCAGCATGGACCTCTGTGTTGCACAAAGAAGTGTAGTGTTTCTCTTCGATAGTTTTGGTGGTAAATCTGTTTTCTTCAGTAAAGCTCTTTCCTGTAGTCCTACATTGAAAAACACCACTATAAAATTTAAGTTGGGGAGATTGAGTGAGCATGATCAATATGTGAAGACTATGGAGTCCTGAAATGCTTTTATATGTTCCATCTCATTCTGCATTATAAAAGACACAAAAAGCAGGAGTCCTAATTGCAGGAGTTTTGCTTTTCTGAGAAAAATGTTCTCTCACATAAGAACATTTTCTTCGAAAATTTTATTTTATTTTCACGGCAAGGTTATATTCCAGGCATTCATACAGATGAACATACTGTCTCTTGTATTCATCGTTACGTTGAGTATCGCTCTGAAAGGCACTGTAGATGGGGTACTTTGAGTTGACTACTTTTGTCTGTGCCTGGCTTGTGAGCTTCTCTTCACACAACAAAGAAAACCTGCGGCAGGAATCATCTAAACGGCCAATGATTACCAGAGCTGATACAATATGTGCACAGACGAGGAGTGTGATTAGTTGTGTATGGAAAAATCCTAGCTTAGCCCATCTGCCTCCCAGAAGACAACATTCTCACCTACTGTGCTGTAATTCTGTCCAACTCTCTGCATATGACTCTTCAAACTATCCATTTCTCTCTCTCTCTTAATCTAAAATACATAAACGGCATGACAATAATCATCACATACTCGCTGTCATGGCAACCATGCTGTTATTAATGAGACGTTCCTTCATCTTTGCACCAAATGGCTGCGAATGAGATGGGAACTGTATTCTTTGATGCAGTGAAATTGGCCGTCTCTATCTCATAATGATGTGGCGATGCTTTACAAATCCCTTAATCACAGCCACAGACATTACAAACAAATATTAACACACCTGTTGGCATATTCACCGTCTCCCTCATTGTGTCGCTCTCTCATGCATACAAATGACAAGTGAGAGGTTTCTTGATGACTGTTAAAGCCACTTTCACTTTTGCCTTAGGGCAGGGGTTGTTCTCCCTAGAGCTTGGTGGATTACTTGCAAATTGTGTTGAGTGATAATTTAAGTGAAAATTATTTGTGTTCATCAGCAGTTGAAAAATTGAAATGATTTCCGTAAATCCAGAGGTCAAATGCTGTATGGCCTCTCAATCTTTTTGTGTAATTACAGCCACTTGACTAGTGACTGGTCTTTCTGTGAATGTCCACAAAATTGGATGACTTTTTGAATGTATATAAGGAGTAGGTTACTTTAGAAAGGAACATTTAAATGATGAAAAAAAAAAGAATTAGGGACAATCAATAAATTATGAAGAATTTATTTATATTGTGTGAATAAAAATAAAAAAACTAGTCTGATCACAAGTATTTTAAAATGTAGTTTAATCAAATTGAAAGTACTTAATTTTTGGAATCTACAGATTACATCTACAGTTGAGGTCAAAAGTTTACACCCCCTTTCAGAATCTGTAAAATGTTAATAATTTTAGCAAAATAAGAGGGATCATACAAAATGCATATTATTGTTTATTTGGTACTGATCTGAATAAGATATTTCACATAAAATATGTTTACATATAGTCCAGAAGAGAACATAATAGTTGAATTTATGAAAAAAAATAACCCAGTTCAAAAGTTTACATCCCCTTGATTCTTGATACTGGGTTTTTACCTGAATAACCCACAGCTGTGTTTAGTTGTTTAGTGATAGTTATTCATCAGTCCCTTATTTGTCCTGAACAGTTAAACAGCCTGCTGTTCTTCAAAAAAATTATTCAGGTCCCACAAATTCTTTGATTTTCCAGCATTTTTGTGTATTTGAACCTGTTCCAGAAATGACTGTATGATTTTGAGATCTATCTTTTCACACTGAGGACAACTGAGGGACTCATATGCAACTATTACAGAAGATTCAAATGCTCACTGATGCTCCAGAAAGATAAAACATGCATTAAGATCCGAGGGTTGAAAACTTTTGAACAGAATGGAGATGTGTACATTTTTCTTTTTTTGCCTAAAAATCTTTCTTTTAAAATACAGTACTGCCCTTCAGAGGCTACAGAAGATAGTTACATGTTTCTCAGAAGACACAAGTTAAAATTACCCTGATCTTCAAATTTAAAATGTTTTCAATGTGAAAAGCTGGATCTCAAAATCACACAGTCATTGTTGGAAAGGGTTCACATACACAAAAATGTTGGAAAACCAAATAATTTGTGATTGTGATTCGTGATTTTTCTAACGAACAGCAGTTCAGTAACTGTTCAGGACAAACAAGGGACCCATGAACAACTAGCATTTAGGTAAGAACACAGTATTAAGAATCAAGGGGGTTGTAAACTTTTGAACGGTTTTGTGGTCTATATGTAAATGTCTATTATGTGAAATATCCAATTCAGGTCAGTACTAAATAAACAATAATGTGCATTTTGAATGATCCCTCTTATTTTGGTAAAATAAAATCATTCACATTTTGCAGATTCTGAAAGGGGGATGTAAACTTTTAACCTCAGCTGTAATCAGTTACTGCCCAGCACTGCTCCTCTCACCCAGACTATCAGCTAAATCAGGCAGATCCTAATATAAAAATGCAACACTATCATGAGTTCAGTAAAGCTATAGCCTACTACTTTAAAATAAACCTTGGAACAAAGCATTTTGATATGTTTTAGATATCAGACCCACCTGCAGAATGTAATCTGCCCGAGGAGCCCTGCTAAGACCTCCAGACAAAATGTCTATTCTCATACTCCATGAAATAAAGTGAATAGAGAAAAGACAAGTGAGAACTTGAGATTGGCACTTTCACACAAATGCGTTCAGTAGCTGAAGTGTACCCGTCACCCGTTAACTCAAAATCTCACACACGGTCCTCTGGTGAGACGGCCCATAAAGCACAGTGAGTGGCAGCCACCTGCTCTGGACTCTCCTCCGCTGAATGAAGGCGATATGGAAAAGCTAATCGAGGACAAAATTATCCACCTTATTTTTATGGTAAGAGTGGATGCAGCCATTTGTAACTTTAATGTGCAAGGCTTCCAGTGTCACTATATTGTAGCTATAGAAAAACAGATATATAATGTGGCAAACTGGTTTCTATTATCATTTTATTTTAGTTTATTGTCATAATCATGAACACACTGGTTTGCAATGCAAATTGTTTTACCTATTACTGCACTGTTTTCCTTCAAGTTATTTAGTGCTTAAATCAAAACTATAAGGCTAGAGTTCACTAAATTAAAGGTGCTGTAAGCATTGTTTTTAATTACTTGTAATTTCCCACACAAAATGCCCCTAATCGATAGAAAAAAAATACAGTCAGGTCCATATATATTTGGACACTGACAGTTTTTTATTATTTTAGTTGTTGACCAAAACATAATCAAGTTACAGATATAACTGACGAATATGGGCTTAAAGTGCACTGATCTCATCTCTCTTAATCTCATCAAAATTGGAGAAATCACAGCTCTTTAATATATACCTCCCCCCTTTTTTGAGTAAATGGACAGTTGACTCAAAAGCTGTTTCATGGACAGTTGTGGGCTATTCTTTCATTTTTTTCTACATCAAATAAGCAGGTAAAAGACCTGGGGTTGATTTTAAGTGTGTCATTTGTATTTGGAAGCTGTTGATTTGAACCCACATCATGTGGTCAAAGTTAAACAATTGTTAGGCTTTGCAAAACAAAAGAAATCTATCAGAGAGATAGCAGGAACATTAGGAGTGGCCAAATCAACAGTTGACAACAACATAAAAAGGCCTGGATGTCACAGAGGACAACAGTGGTGGATGATTGGATGATCCTCTCCATGGTAAAGAAAAACCATTTCACAACATCCAGCCAAGTAAAGAACTCTCTCCAGGAGGTAGGTGTGTCACTGTCAAAGTCGACAATCAAGAGAAGACTTCACAAGAGCAAATTCAGAGGGTTCACCACAAGGTGCAAACAAGGCCAGATTAGACTTTGCCAAAGAAAAAAAACATCTAACCACTTCTGGAAAAGCATTCTTTGGATGGCTGAAATTAAAATCAACCTGTACCAGAATGACACGAAGGAAAAAGCATGGAGAAGGCTTGGAACAGCTCATGATTTAAAGCATACAACATAAACTGTGAAACATGGTGGAGCAGTGTGATGGCATGAGCATGCATGGGTTCCAGTGGAACTGGGTTACTGGTGTTTAGGAATGATGCGATAGGGGACAGAAGCATCTGGAACAATTCTGAAGTGTATAGGGATATTCCCCTTTGCCCAGATTCAGTCAAATGGAGCAAAGTTGATTGAGTGCCGCTTCCTAGTACAAAGGGACAATGACTCAAAACATACAGCAAAAGCAATTTAGGGGTTATTAAAGGTTAAAAAGTAGAATATTCTGCAAAGGCCAAGTCAATCGCCTGATTTCAACCTGAGCATGCATTTCACTTGCTAAAGACAAAACTAAAGGCAAAAAGATCCACAAACAATTAGTCAGCTCCAGTAAATCCTAGCAAAACATCACAAAGGTGGAAACCCAGTCTCTCATGAGTTCCAAACTTAAGGCTGTCATTGCCTGCAAAGGATTCTTAACAAAATATTAAAAACAAACATTTTATTCATGATTATATTTATTTGTCCAATTATATTTGAGTCCCTGGAAATGGGGGGACTGTTTATAAAAATGGTTGTAATTCCTAAGCATTTTATGTTATATTTTTGTTCAACCCCTTGAATTAAAGCTTAAAGTCTGCACTTCGGTTTTATCTTGATCGTTTCATTTTAAAACTATTCTAGTGCCAAAAGTATGAAAATTGTACAAGTGCCCAAATATATATTGACCTGACTGTAGGTGTCCCAAGAAATCCCATTTGTGTGTGTGTGACAGCTCTGTGTGGGTTTGCCACTTCTGCATGGGAAGCCTTCATTTTCAACACATCTCAGAGGAACATTTTATTGCTCAGATTGTGCTATTTTATAGCTCAGAAGATTCCCATATTGTTGCTATCTCTCCTAAAATTCTAGCCCTTATTTGATTAAACACCTGGCTCACCAAAAACTGGCTCTGACAACTGAGTTTATTTGCTTTTTGAATTTTAACTCTGAATCAAAAACCCAACAAATAAGTTTTTTTTACATGAGTGCAGATGTTTGCTTGCAGTGGTTCTAAACTAGAGGCCAGGCCATCTAACAAATGGGGGGAGCCAAACAGGATGACTTCAGTCTTGGTTTCATTTACCTGAAGAAACGTATCACCCATCTAACTTTTGATGTCATTTACACAAGCTAGCAAATCAGGACTTTGACCCAGGTTTTAATGGAATGTACAATTAGGTATCATCTGCTATCATCAGTTGAGGTCGAAAGTTCCCCCTTTAAGAATCTGCAAAATAATAGGGTGAAATCAATAGAAAATAATAGCTGAATTTATAAAAATGACCCTGTTCAAAAGTTTACATCCCCTTGATTCTTAATACTGTGTTCTTACCTGAATGATTCACAGCTGTTTTTTTCTTTAGTGATAGTGCTCATGAGTCCCTTGTTTGTCCTGAACAGTTAAAATATCTGCTGTTCTTCAGAAAAATTCTTTAGGTCACACAAATTCTTTGGTTTTCCAACATTTTTGTGTATTTGAACCCTCTCAAACAATGACTTTTTTCAAACAATGAAGTTTTCAACCCCAGCTCTTAATGCATCGTTTTTCCTTCTGGAGCATCAATGAGTGTTTGAACCTTCTGCAATAGTTGTATATGAGTCCCTCAAAAATGCTGGAAACCCCCCAAAAAACATTTGTGGAACCTGCAAGATTTTTCTGAAGAACAGCAGGCAGTTTAACTGTTCAGGACAAACAAGGGACTCATGAACAACTATCATTAAACAAAAAAACACAGCTGTGGATCATTCAGGTAAGAACACAGTATTAAGAACCAAGGGGATATAAACTTTTGAACAGGGTCATTTTTATAAATGTGGACTATATGTAACCCTTTAATGTGAAATATCTTACTCAGTTCAGTACTAAATAAACAATACCATGCATTTTGTATGATCCCTCTTATTTTGGTAAAATAATTAACATTTTGCAGATTCTGAAAGGGGGATGTAAACTTTTGACTTCAACTGTATAAGGCAAATAAAATCAGGCCCAAAATGGAGCCCTGCGACACCTTGCCTGTAACAGAAGCAAGCGATTAATGAAACTGACCTATCTCTACATAGAAGCTCCTCTTAGTAAAATAGGATTCAAACGACTTTAAGGCTTAATCTCCGATACCTCAGTTTTTTTAACCTGTTTAAAAGAATGCAGTGATCTACTGTATCTGTATTTTAATGCATAGATTTAAGTAAAGCATTGGTGGTAGGTGGCATCTGACTTCTTAAAAACAAACATAATTCTCCGCAGTCCCAGTTTATGTCTGCATTTGTATAAAAAAAGATGCTTGAATGAATCAAGTGCTAAAAACATTTGAGATGCCATCACTTAGCTTATGTACATTATTGCATCAGTTATACAAATAAATGAACTGAATGCACTACAGGCTCCCACATCATTACACACATATCAGTTTATCTTCTACCTAGGCAAATTATAACACTAGTGAACTGCAACTATATATAAATATTTCAAGGTGCAGAGCTTCACAGCTGCACTCATTTTTCCACATGGACTTTTTCTCACCTCTCACAGCAGCAAGAACGTGTTTGTCCTTCAGTACACGGCTTAATAAAGTTCACAGTGACCGCAGAACATCTGTTTCTTGAATCACTGCACTTGTTTTTCATTATGGTGAACATCAGCTCCATGTAGCCTGGGATCATGCTGTATGTTGAGAAGATCTGCTGCTTGAAGCACTTTCATCCATTCAGCCAGCAGTTGATGCCCTCCTTTCATCCCACGCCGTCACTGGCATCTGTGTAATGCCGGACCCATCAGTGTCAGGGCTCTCACACAACTCACAAAAAGTGTCTCACTGTCGCAGCAGTAGTTTTATTTAAAACTAATCTAAGAGCAATAAATACTAAAGCATCCTGTTTATGTGAAAGACAATGTAATGAAATATTTGCAGGGGCGTAGCAGCCAATTTAAAAGTGGGGGGGGACAGTATGGTGATGTTCATACAGTATAATAAATTCTAAATAGAAGAACAATGGGCATTTTACAGCACCAAAGTGGCAATTTGAGGACACCCAAGAGATTTGTGCTGTGATTGGCTAAATGTTAGTTCACTCAAATCTAAGTAACAAATCAGAGAACTGCTACGCCCCTGAATAGTTGCATTAATCTACTCTATTGTTCAAATGTTTAGGGTAGGCAGATTTTTTTGAAAGAAGTCTTTTATGCTTTTCAAGACTAATTTATTTGATACAATAAAACATTGTAAAATACTATTACAATTTAAAATATAGCTGCAAGCAGCAATTATGGGGCCAAGCATTCAAAGGGGAAAATGAGGAGCTAAGGTAGCAGGAACAGCAGACCAACTGCAACAATATGTAAAAAGAAGCCATTTTAGGATGATTTTAGTCAAAATGACAGAAAAATGATGTAGAACGCCTATTGATTTGATTTAATGGCTTATTACATTTAACCAACAGGTGGCGCTGTTATCAAATCGATGTGGTGTGTTGTGTGAGGTGACAAAGGCACAATCAAAGTATGGTGTCATTATGTCAAAGCTTTGCAGAGATAAAGCCTCAGTCATTTTGGCATCAAGCCTAATATTTGTACAGGCGCTGTATGAAAATGGTTTCATCTATCAACATAAAATCCATAACTTTTTGTCAGCACAGTCTGAAGATGATCTGATTCAATTTTGGTGAAAATCGGACGAACCATCTAGGACGAGTTCGAAAAAGTAGGTTTTCAGCATAAATCAAAATGGCGGACAGGAAGTTTGGCCAACTGTGGCATAATTGGTATCTATGTTGTCAGCATGACCCAAGAAATATTTTGAGACTAATTTTATTAAAATAGGCTAATGCTATCTGTAGTTCTTAGTATTTTTGAAAATTTTATAATTAGTAGTTAATGAATGGTTTATTACTCTTAACCAATAGGTGGCGCTATTACCAAATTGACGTGGTGTAATCAGAGGTGGTAATGCCACATACAAAATTTGGTGCAATTATCTTAAAGCTTTGCAGAGATACAGCTTCAGATGCACTTTGGCATCTTTTCAGCAAATTCGTTGATGCATTTAACGAAAACAGTTTCGAATATTGACACGAAATCCATAACTTTTTGTCAGCATGGTCTGAAGATGATCTGAGTCAAATTTGGTGAAAATCCGACTAACGGTCTAGGAGGAGTTCGAAAAATTAGGTTTTCAACATGAATCAAAATGGTGAACAGGAAGTTTGGCCAATTTTGGCATAATTGGTATCAATGATCTCGACCTGACCCAAGAAATATTTTGAGATCACTTTCATTACAATAAGCCATTTTTCTCAGAAGTTATTCGAATTTTTCTAAATTTCTTTATAACTTTTGACCAGAAGGTGGCGCTGCCACTGTCAGGGCTTGGTGCTGAAGACACATACCGAGTTTCGTAACGATATGTCAATGCGATTGGAAAATATAGCATTTTATGACAAAATTCAAAATGGCTGACGCCCAAAATGGCTGACATGGGAAATGGATATGGTTGGACTCGGCATGCTCCTCCGAATCTAACGAGACCAGTTTCGAGATTTTTGGCCAAACCATTGAGTTATAAGGAAAAATACCCAATTTTCATATCTCCTGACCACTAGGTGGCACTGTGACGAAAAACTGCAGGTAGCCTCAGGTCATGCTTGTAATAACACACACCAAGTTTGGTCTCAATACTCCAAAGCATTGCGGAGATATGGCCTCACATCCATTTTTGCACACTTTTCGTAGAATTAATTAGCACGTTATTCGAGAACGGTTTGTCCAATCAACTTGAATTCCATAACTTTTTGCCAGCATAGTCTGAAGATGATCCGAGCCAATTTTGGTGAAAATCAGACAAACCGTCTAGGACGAGTTCGAAAAAGTAGGTTTTACAAACAATTAATAAAAAAAACTAAACCTTACGATTATTGAAATTCAGTGTTCATTCGACTCGGCATGACCCGGCATGACCCAAGGAATTTTGATTTTGTGCCTTACGGTTCAAAAGTTATTAGCAAAAAGAAAGTGAAATTTTGGACAAGTGGTGGCGCTAGAGAATTTGAGTTAGAGACTCCAAACTTGCTATGGTTAATGTTGGTACTGTCCTCTATCAGTGTGCCAAATTATACAACTTTCCCGCAAGCGGTTCTATGGGCTACCATAGACTTCAAGAGCGGAAGAATAATAATAAGAAGAAGAAATCTAACGGATACAATACCTGCCATCGCACCTTCGGTGCTTGGCCCCTAAATAAGTTTCTATGTGAATACATGTTCAAATTTAATTTCTTGCTGTGATCAAAGCTGAACTGCCTGCTGTTCTTCAGAAAAATCATTCAGGTCCCACAAATTCTTTGGTTTTCCAGAATTTTTGCGTATTTGAACCATTTCCAACAATGACTGTATGATTTTGAGATCCATCTTTTCACACTGAAGACAACTGAGAGACTTATATTCAACTATTACAGACAGTTCAAATGCTCACTGATGCTCCAGAAGGAAAAACTATGCATTAAGAGCCACAGGGTGAAAACTTTTGAACAGGATGGAAATGTGTACATTTTTCTTATTTTGCCTAAATATCATATTTTATTCATTTAGTACTGCCCTTCAGTGGCTACTAGAAGATAGTTAAATGTTTCCCAGAAGACAAAATAAGTTAAATTTACCCTGATCTTCAAATTCCAAAAGTTTTCACCCCACAGCTCTTAATGCATCGTGTATCCTGACCGTTTGAACCTTCTGTAATAGTTGCATATGAGTCCCTCAGTTTTCCTCAGCGTGAAAATTGTTGGAAAGGGTTCAAATACACTAAAATGCTGGAAAACCATAGAATTTGAGGGACATGAAGGATTTTCTAAAGAACAGCAGGCGGTTTAACTGTTCAAACAAGGAACTCATGAGTGACTATCACTAAAAAAACAGCTGAGAATCATTTAGGTAACAACAAAATATTAAGAATCAAGTGGATGTAAACTTTTGAACAGGGTCATTTTTATAAGTTCAACTATTATTTTCTCGTGTGGACTATATGTTAACATCTTTTGTGTGAAATATCTTATTCAGGTCAGTACTAAATAAACAACAACATGCATTTTGTATAATCCCTCTTATTTTGGTAAAATAATTAACGTTTTGCAGATTCTGAAAGGGAGATGCAAACATTTGACCTCAACTGTATGTAGCATCAGAAGGGGGGTTGAACTCAGAGCTGAAGCCGAGCCTCGGGTTCAAGCCTTTGTTGAGAAAGCAGCAAGCCAAGTTCGTTTACTAATGACCATCAGGACTGGATAGGCAGGCGAACTTGTGAAACTGAAATAAAGTGTGATCATTCAGACAGTGTATAGAAACACACACACACTCAAGCAAAGAGAACATGAGTCACAAATGTGTTTAAACATTCACGGTTTCATAATTCTTTAAGGACATTACAAAGATATGACTTGACACTGACAACATCAAACAAGTGGCTGAACCATCACTTACATCAGTGTTAAAGGCGGCGTGTGTCTGTGTTAACTGTCAGGACAGAAACGACCATGACCTTGAGCTGCACAGACACGTTACGTGATGTTTTTTACTGGAGATCTCAAGGCATCTGCTTTCTAGCTGTTCTCATCTCCTGCCTCACCGAGACTCAAATGAGCGATTTATACAACATGAATTACTTTTACAGCATGCATAATGTGCATAATATGCATATTTTCTGTATTTATGGGAGGCCTGTGTATCCCTGGGTGGAATGTGATATCCTACAACGCATTTTCAGCATAAAACATGAAAGCAGTATTGGATGACTAATCTCTTTGACTAATTATTTGACTGTCAAAAGGATTTAACGCAAAATACCATTTATTTTTTTATTTTTTTATTTTATTTAACATGACATAAAAATAGATGATTATCCAAGTCCATATAACGGCAGTGAATAATGATCTCTTGGGGGGAAGGACATTTTTAAATGTGTTAATAATTTATATATTTATTGAAAGACTAGGGTGAGTAAACAATGACTGAATTTTAATTATTCAGGCTTTAAGTTCCCTGATTCTGTTTGGAAGTGGACCTTGGATTTTGTGTTCTTTTTAAATAAAATCCTAACCTTGGACTGACATCAATTCATGTCTTCCTTAAGACATCCGTGACAATCACAGCCTGAGCCCATTAAGTTTTAACATACTATATTATTGAAGAGCAAATGAGTTTTTTTATTGCTTGGATTAAATTTAAATGGTTCCCACTCACATTTCTGAAAAATAAAAAAAAAGATAAACGTCACACTGCAAACTCTGCTTTAAGATGCTTGCCTGCAAGCGCAGGTTCACCTTTTTCTTGTTCTGCCAGCATATGAAGTCACTGACTGCAGATATTTATTTTTCAGTTGTTGCGCTGGTGTGGGAGTTTGCTGTAAGCCTTTGAAAGTTGCAACCTCAGGCAACTGAACATCTATTTGCAGTCACACATCTGAATGAAATAAGCACACACCAAGATGGTTATGGAATTTCTTGCTCAACAGAAACATGTCTTAAGCTCCAACTTACCTCTTATTGAACCACTTTATTTGTGAGTAGTTTTTTGTATTCCTAAATAATTTTGTGAAATACACTTTTAAAATTAAAGGTGCTTTAAAAGGTTTTTCACAGCGACGCCATAGCCATTTTTGGTTCCATAAAGAACCATCTCTTTCTTACCTTTTCATAACCTGAAGACCTTTTTCTTTTTGTGAAACAGAAAGGTTCTTCAAATGTTAAAGGTTCTTTATGGAACCATTTAGACAAAAAAGTTTTTTCTATGGCATCTTGAAGCACCTTTACTTTTAAGAGTGTATAATGAGAATTCATTAATTCCTTTTTTTTTAATTTGATGAATAAATAATTGAATGAATGAATAAATAAGATTTGTCAAGGGCTTTTTCACAAAGCCCAGTGTTGATCACGCTTTTTCAAATCTATTGTTATTTGCTATTATTGCCGTCACTTTTATTAACTATTATCTTTTATTAATTATTATCAAGCTTTTAGAAAGGCTGAAAGAACAGATATTTGGGTATTGGGTAACAATAACATTAACAGTTATAGTAACGGTATAGTAATAGTAAATTATGTTGAATTTTAAGCAACTACTAACCTTAAACCAAACCCTAACATTACAGTTAAGTACATGTTGTTAATTCATATTACTTACTGTGTGAATACAATATAACAAGGACACATTTTAACACATATTCCCATTTGAATAACATTATTGAATAAGACCAGAGACATTTACAGAATCAGCAATTTGGTAATTATTTTGCCTTTGTTAATGTTGTTTATGTTGTCGTTTATTTAGTACTGACCTGAATAAGATATTTCACATAAAATGTGTTTACATATAGTCCGCAAGAAAAAATAATAGTTGAATTTATAAAAATTATCCCATTCAAAAGTTTACATCCCCTTGATTTTTGTGTTGTTACCTGAATGATCCACAGCTGCTTTTTTTTGTGATAGTTGTTCATGAGTCCCTTGTTAGTGTGAAAAGATGGATTTCAAAATCATACAGAGGACAACTGAGGGACTATTATGAGGGGCTATGCAACTATTACAGAAGGTTTATACACTCACTGACGCTCCAGAAGGAAAAAAACATGCATTAAGAGCCAGGGGTGAAAACCTTTTGGAATTTGAAGATCAGGGTAAATGTAACTTATTTTGTCTTCTGGGAAACATGTAACTATCTTCTGTAGCCTCTGAAGGACAGTACTTAATGAAAAAATATGATATTTAGGCAAAATAACAAAAATCTACACATTCTGTGCAAAAGTTTTCACCTCCCTGTGCTTAATGCATCATTTTTCCTTCTGGAGCATCAGTGAGCATTTGAACCTTTTGTAATAGTTGCATATGAGTCCATCAGTTGTCCTCAGTGTGAAAAGATGGATCTCAAAATCATACAGTCATTGTTGGAAAGGGTTCAAATATACAAAGAATTTGTTGGATCTGAAGGATTTTTCTGAAGAACAGCAGGCAGTTTAACTGTTCAGGACAAACAAGGGACTCATGAACAACTATCACTAAACAAAACAAAAAAAAAAAAAACAGCTGTGGATCATTCAGTAACAACCCAGATTTAAGAATCAAGGGGATGTAAACTTTTGAACGGGGTCATTTTTATAAATTCAACTATTATTTTCTGTTGTGGGCTATATGTAAGTCAGTTTTATGAATGTCTATGTTCTGCAATACTCTGCATCACTCTAATGCCATATGAAGCTTGTCTTCTTTCCTGTTCTCATCTTTCTGTATGTCTCAATCAACTGTATGAGCGTTTTGAGGCATCATAAACCCATAAGAAGTGCAATATGGGCTGCAATCAAAATCTAATCACTTCAGCATGCAGATGAGCTCAGCACAGCCTCATAGTGTCACATTTCAGCATATTTTGCGTTCATTTGTCTTATGAGGAAACAATTCCAGATGAGAGGAAGACGAATGTCAGGTGTGACTCACTCCTCAGGAGACGGCGATAATGTCATCTCTTCTCAGACGTATGGATCTGCTCTTTGCACAGCAGGTTTCAATATTGTAAACACTAGATGAGGAATGTGAGAGCAATAAAGAACGCCATTAACTTCAGCTGTGACACTTCAATTACGAGTGACAACTGCCGAAATAGTCACGCATCCTTATGTGTGACAAAAAACACTATTTAGGCCTATCCCGAAATCAAATTTAGAGAAACCCAAAGTTCCTCAGCTAAAAAAATCATGTATTGTATGTGAAGGTACTGGCATAGCAATCTTTATTTTTCTGAATTATTGCTTTAATTTTTTTTTCAAAACAACATTGAGCCAAGAGATCCAGGAAAGCTTAAATACACCTGGCATTTGTTAAGAAACAAAACCTGAGAAAAAAAAGTGTTGGGGCGACATTTTCAAATCAGCATAATGACATACAAAACACTCTCGCCTAACAATCATACAACCTCCTATGTATTACCGATCAGTACTAAGATTAGACCAGATCTGGTGAAATTCCACAAGAGTTTCAGTGTTTCAGGGTTAGGTCTAAATCTAGACAATTCTAGCACACGTACTGTTCTGTTCAGTAAAAAAAAGTAACTGAAAAACAAACAATGGAGAGAGGAGAAGCGACTGTAACAAATACAAAACATAAAAAGAAAACAATGCGATTCATTTTTATGTTTATTCTTTTAAATAAGAATGTCAATGTTCAAACAAGCTCTCTCAACAGTGTCTTTAAATAGATCATCAACAACTTCAAGAACAGAAGCCAAAGTGAGGCCAAAAAGCAATATGTTCTCCAAAAGTCTCTTCTCTTGTGGTGTGCACCAGCAGAGCTGCTGAACATTTTGGGAATAAAAAAAAATATATCAAACTGCTTCCATTCTGCTCCGGCGGCACTGTTCTACTGCGGGATGGTGTGGTTCGCTCTCTTTGGTGGAGGCGGTGGCATGAGCTCGGCGTCGGCTGAGTGTTTGCGGGACTGCACCTGGGCGCACCGGTCCAAAAACTCAAAGAGAATTTCCTTTGTGACGGGATGCTGGATACTGTTGCACACAGCTGTCAGGATGACACGAGACAACGTGAGAGCAACAAATAGATACTGGCTTTTCAGCAGAGTTGGGCTGCAAGCTCAGAAAATCTTAGCAGGTGAAGCTGTCAACTTGTTTATAGCTAAATATCTGAATAATAACATCTAGATTAATGGTGCAAACATTTTAAAGCAGGGGTGGGCAAATCTAGCTGTTGAGGGTACATCTACACTACAATGATTGTACAAAGAAAAGCATTTTTTAAGTTTTGTGTACAGATGACAATGTTGTATAAATAATCCACATTCACACGGACCTACAAAAACAACTAAAAGTGCTGTATTATGGATGTCAGGCTAGTAGTTCGTGAAGTCACTTTGTAAAGAAACACTACACATATATGCATTCCTACAGACTGAACGTGTAACATGCATGCAAAATTTGTGTTTTTTGTAGTTTACACACTCTAAAAAATGCTGGGTTCAGCCTGTTGGGTCATTTAATTGAGTTGTTTTAAATATTTTTACCCAGGTGCTGGGTAGTTTTTCAGTTTGTTGGGTAATTTTATTGGGTTATTAAAAAAAAAAAAAAAAAATATATATATATATATATATATATATATATATTTTTTTTTTTTATTTATTTATTTTTTTTTTATTTTTTTACCCAACCGCTGGATTGAGCCTGTCTCTGATGAAACAACCCAGCTAAAGTCAGAGTGCAGGCTTTTTGCTTCCTCTAACATTACAAGAGAGAGAGCGGTTCACAGTGATGTCAATTTGGTGCACTTCTTCAGCAAAATAAAGGTTTGTATGCATTTTATTTCATTTATAAAATCTTTAACTGTAAATTATATTATCTTATGCAACGCAACATACAAGGACGAGATGTCAGTCAGTCATCAGCAGTCGTTTAGCAAGATGGAAACGCCTTTTGCCTTGCAACAAATTGTTTGGTCACACTTTATATTAGGTGGCCTTAACTATTATGTACTTACATCAAAAACATAAGTACAATGTACTTAATGTGGTCATATTGCATTGCAAAACACCTTTACTTCGAATAAGGTGGGATATGGGTAAGGTTAAAAACAGGTTTGGTGGTATGGGTAGGTTTAAGGGTGGGTTAGGGTGTAAGGGATGGGTCAACAGTGGTAATTACAGAAATTAATTATGAATGTAATTACATATAGGTTTTTTTAAAAAGATAAACATCTATGTACACAATAAGTACATTGTACCAAATGATTAAATTAAATCAAAGTACATAGTAGTTAAGGCCACCTAATGTAAAATTGGACCAATTGTTTTTTAGTATTTGTTATAATACTGAATTTAATTTAAAACGGTCCTATTATGTTCTTTTGCAAAGTCTTTATTTTGTTTTGGGGGTGCACTAGAATATGCTCTCATGGTTTGTGGTCCGAAAAACACATTCTTTTTCACATAATTTACATTATTACAATAGCTTTCTTCCCAGGCTGGCACAAATTAGTTCCGGGTTTGATGAAGGTCCGCCTTCCGAAAAACGAAATGTGTTGTGATTGGTTAGCAGTCCCACTGCGTTGCAATTGGCGAACAGCTTAGACGGCGTTTTAGTCCTGCCACGCCCCTTCCCAAAGCAGCAAGTTCCATGTACAACTGTGCAAGCTAGTTTAAAGTGATTCTAACGTTTTAAATATGGATTTTTCAATGCTTGTGTTTACATCAGCCGCATGCGACCCTCTGTAATGCACATGTCAATGACGCGGCTCCAGCACGGTTACCGGAGAAGTTTGCAGACACATTAGTCAATGCTCGCGTTAACAGAAGCGGCTGTCCATGCTACATCGCTAAAGTTAGGCGAATACCCCACCTCGTCCCTCCCCACCCACCAACGATTTGAATTTCTGTAGGCGGGATTTATGTTGTGACATCATAGCATCCGGAAACAAAAGCTGTAGTCCAAAGGAGCCGTTCGTTGTAGTTCTTGAAAAGGGATTTTTAAAAAACTAAATATCTCCCTTTGGAGTGGACTTTGAGACTGGCTAAAATTCAAAAAGTGAAAAGGAGTAATAGGACCCCTTTAATTTGATGTTAAAATATGTCCTTTAATCTTAGTATTGTTTTTTAATGGAAAGGTTATGGGCTCAGTCATGGCATCTTTCAGATACGATTGAAGTGAAAGGCAGCGGTCTGAGGTTTATATTCCCCTGGCAAACAGCATCAACGGCTTTGATGCTGTATTCATCCAAACAAATTCTATTTGTCTTATATTTTTGTTCATGGTGGTTCTTGCTTAATAATAAATGTTCATCTTTTGATTGCTGTTGCCACTACAATTCTGTGTGATTTTGAATTACCAGCCCATTTTAAGTCAGCAATATAATATTTTTAAACAATAGTTGACTTAAATAAAACAACCCAGCATGTTGGGTAAAAACATTTAACCCAACCAGCTGAGTCAAAATAACCCAGCATGTTTTCTGTCCAATATTTTCCCAGTGCCGGGTTGCCAAATAACCCAAGTTGGCTTGTGTTTAACCCAGCATTTTTTTTTAGAGTGCATGAGATGCTAATGGTTTCGTTTTCAATAATTTGTACTTTGAACCTAGTTTTCAAAAGTTTACTTTTTTAGCTACTTAAAACACTGATGTCGTATAAATAAGCCACTAGATGACAAGTTTTGCTTTTAATTGAATGTAGTGTTATGTAAACGACCCCAAATTTTCTTTTTTGTAACAATTTTTTATCTCCAAGCCTAACAAAACACACCTGAACAAGCAATTAAAGTCTGCAGGACTACTAGACTACTTTAGGCAGGTGAGTTTGATTAGGGAAGGATCTCAAGTGCCAGAGTTGTCCAGCCCTATTTTAAGGCAACTATTATATAGCATGTAACATACAATGAAAATATATGCAAAAATTAGTATATTAGCTTTAGTGAATTCTTACCCATGGCTGTGTCATATGAGTTGGGGAAGCTCTTGTCTATCCTCTGTCGCATGAACACCCAGGTGTTATTGACGAACGTGCACTCAATTATTTTATTATCGTACTGCTTCAGGTCCTTTGTTATCTGGAGTGAAAAAGAATAATGGGGATCAAGCACTAGCATAAACTTAAAGAGAGAAATTACAGTTGCATCATTCAAACCAAACAGCGTTATGGTATACATGTACAAACCACTTTGTTGAACAGTTTTTTTTTTATGTATTAGCATTGCTTGGAATTTTTTGTCACTTTTTTATAATGAAAAACAGGCAGCTTAAGAAAACAGATCAATAGCCAGGCTGATTAAGATTGCGTTTTCTGACAACCATAAATTAGCATGGCTGTCCAATACTGCTCGTATCCCAGTTAAACACACATGAAGCAAACTAATCAAGGTCTTCAGGGTTACTACAAACATCAAGGCAGGTGTGTTGGGGCAAGTTGGAGCTAAACTCTGCAGGACATTGGTCCTTTATGTGCAAGTTTGGACCCCCCTAGATTAACAGAAAAGTCAATTCCATCTGGTATCCATTACAAAGTCTTCAAAGTCTTGGTTTTTAACTGTTTTTGCAAATTTTGACGTAATGTTCTGTAAAATAAATGTTTCATTTCCACAATTTTGTGTGTTTCATTTGTCATAATTAAAATGTATTAGATATATGTGACCCTGGACCACAAAATCAGTCATAAGGGTATTTTTTTTTTTTAGATTGAGATTTATACATAATCTGAATGCTAAATAAATATGGTTTGTTAGAATATGACCATACTTGGCTGATATACAACTATGTGAAAATCTGGAATCTCAGGGTGCAAAAAAATCTAAACACTAGGAAAATTGCCGGTAACACTTTCTATGAAGCCCCTATTTATAATACATTATGAGGGTATTTCTAAGGCATTATAATGAATGCATAATGCATTATAATAAACCTTATAATATGTTATATTATCTCATAAATACTCATAACAACAATTATAATACATTATAATACTTGGGTATTTGAGGTTATAACTTTTAAGATTATGATTATTTATAACACACATATTTATTCTACCTAATTTACAATGGACTATATCATATTACATTTATTTTTTTTCATTTATATTATATTTTATTTTGATGGTCCCCTTAGTCTATTGACTATACGCAACTTTTCAACTACATGTCAACTAACACTCCTTAGAGTATTAGTAGACTTAGGTTAATGTTAGGCTAGGTAGTAGAAGGTTTACATGCTTGCAAAGTTACTTATAATCAGTTGTTATAGTATATACAGTGTTAGCATATATTTTGCATACTAATTTAAAAATTATTACATAAAAATTACTGTTAGTTGACATGCAGTTGCAGAGTTACTTATAAAAAGCTGTCTAAAGGGTACCATCAAAATAATCAAACTGATAATACTAATGTGTCATATTACACATTTATCTCATCTAATACCTGATATTATGGTTCTTTGAGAAATATTATTATAATTACTTATAAGTGGTCTTTGTATGCTTTAAGTAAAGTGACATGAGAAACATGGCAAGATATGAGACTTATGTTATAACTATGGAGGAGGTAATCATACTGTTAAAAGCTATAACCACAAATAAGTAAAACATTATAATACATTAAGACTGTTCTTATGAATACTCATAAGATGATACAACATATTATAAGTTTTTTTATAATGTATTATTAATGTATTATAATGCCTTAAGAATACCCTTATAATGTATTATAAATACAGGCTTCATAGAAAGTGTTACCAAATTGCCATTAAAGCTGTGCATATTACTAAACAAAAACAACATTTTGATATATTAACGGTAGGACATTTACAAAGTATCTTCATAGAATATGATCTTTATTTAATATCCTAATGATTTTTGGCATAAAAGAAAAATCAATAATTTTGACCCATACAATGTATTTTTGTCACATAAAAAAAGTTAGTTGATCACTACAGAAAACTATTCAGGACATGAAGCGCACCATATACGAACCAAAATCTCACCGTTAAATATCCCTGAAGCTTGTGTGCTTACCGCTAGTCTGTGGTTCAGACAAATTGTTGGTACTTTTTGGAGGTTGTAAAGTAACTGCCAGTGCGTAATGTGTAATTACAGCCACAACACAGATGTCTCAATACATGACAGTTTCACAAAGGCCTTAAGAAAACAGGAGCGTGTTTGGCCCAAGTAAGCGAGAGAAAGAAATATCTCAAAGATAAAGAGACTGGATCCTCGCTAAACCATGGCAGGTTGGTGTGTGGGGGAGGAAGTGAGCTGGCAGTAAAGCCGCCCCCTTCTGGGCCTATTGGCATGATGGGATGAGTAAATACCCTCACCATCCAACAGTGAAGGGCATCTGTGAGCACAGAGGGGAAGCTGAACATTTCAGCACTGACATACACACACAACAATATTCCATGGATTAATTAACCTTTCGTGGTACGGTACCTTTCCTCACAAAAATACAATCTGAGTGTCTATACACATACAGCCTTGATTGTAGCTGAGAGAATGCAAACGCGGACAACTTAACAGATTCCAGCAGATTAGAATACAGCCAAATATAATAGAGGCGACAGTCCAAAAAAATTTGCGCACACGCTTTTCGCACCCCACACAACCACATACGCACGACCGTGGCAGAGATCCAGGGATGTTGTTCGGCTTTCGTCTGGCACGGTACATGATGCTCCTGTTAGTTTTGGATCGGACCATCATGACACTCCGGTCACCCTCTTGAAGTCCTGGCAGCCATTTACAAACACCACACGGCGCCTAAAGCAGCCAAATCCACTCCATTACAGCTAAAGCCTGCCAAACACCTTCTTAGTTTGTAATGATAATATGGAAGTCAACAATAATAAAGTAAATCAATTTAATCAAAGTAACAATCAGGGGCATAGCAGACCCTCCAAACACTTTTTGGCAATTAATAATTGATTTTAAGAATGCAAAGAAAACACTGCAAAATTGGTTGTGTCGACAACACACAAATGGTAAGCATCAATCCTACTATGGCTACAGCCTACTTACCAACATTTGCCTTTCAGCAAACCAGGCAGTGCTGTTCCTCCTTGTAATAATTAAATAATTCCTTACATTTATATAGCGCTTTTCTAGGTACTCAAAGTGCTTTAGAAGGGGGGCAATCTCCTCATCCACCTGGATGATGTGATGGCAGCCATATTGGCAAGAACACCCACCACACACCAGCTTACTGGTGGAGAGGAGACAGAGTGATGAAGCCAATCAGAATATGGGGTTGATTAGGAGGCCATGATGGTCAGAAGCCAATAGGTGAATTGGGCCAAGATGCCAGGGTTACACCCCTACTCTTTTTCGAAGGATATCCTGGGATTTTAATGACCACAGAGTCATGGAGTCAGGACCTCGGTTTAACATCTCATCTGAAAGATGGTGCTTTTTGTCAGTATAGTATCCCCATCACTATACTGGGGCGCTAGGACCCATACACACCACAGGGAGGTGGAGGTGGAGGTGAAGTGAGGCCAAGTATGGTGACCCATACTAGGAATTTGTGCTCTGCATTTAACCCATCCAAGTGCACACACACAGTAGTGAACACACACACACACACCGTGAACACACACCCGGAGCAGTGGGCAGCCATTGCTGCGGCGCCCGGGGAGCAGTTGGGGGAACGGTGCCTTGCTCAAGGGACTCACCTCAGTCTTGGTATTGAGGGTGAAGAGAGTGCTGGTAATTCACTCCCCCCACCTACAATCCCTGCCGGACCTGAGACTTGAACCTGCAACCTTTGGGTTACAAGTCCAACTCTCTAACCATTAGGCCAAGGCTTATCAGTATATTAGATGTTAGGTTAATTGTGACCAGCCGATACCTTTTTTTGCCAATTCCGATTTTCATTTTAAGAACTATAATTGACAGCATATACAAACACAAAACCTATACTTTTTTTAATGCCAAAAAAAAAAAAAAAAAAAAAAAAAAATTACATAATAAAAGAAATTATAAAACATTACAATTCCCCCATTCTGGACCAAGTTCTTTCACTTAAACCAATCTCAAAATGAAGTGCTCAGTGACTAGAAAGAGCTAGAAATAACAATTAACTAACAATAAGTTGATGTATATAATAAAACAGACATCATTTCCCACTTTGTTTATAAATGTTTATTTTCTAACCTTATTAAATGTGTCATCTTTCACATCAAATGTTACATTGTTTTAATTAATTCAGTTTATTAATATTAAGAAACTGTAAAGTTGTTACCATTCAAATGAAATCAGTATCTTTGCACTGCAGCTCTCTTTTTAGTTGTCTCAGTCTAAATTACATTCACACTGCTATTTTAGGAAGCCAAACAAATTAAAATATAATAATAATAATGATAACAATGACAGTAATAGCCACCGTATATAATTAAAACAACCGCACCGTAAAATAAATGAAAATGAATACTTCACAGGTATATTATTTTTTGCTTTGCACTACAGTAGGGAAATTAATGTTTCCTTCCAAATTTCTACACTTGAAAGAGATATTTTGAATTTAGACTGCATTTAAACTGCTAGCTGTCAGCAATTCATACTGCACTTTTAAGCTTTTATTTAGACGGAAATGACAGCAGAGCCTTTTTGACGGAAAACTCCAGCTTCAGTGAAAACAGGCTTACAAAAAATGTAGCGAAATGCTGTAATCATCTGCCAAAAATAATTATTTTTTATTGTATTACTGATGGTTTCAGCTCACGGTTGTTTTGTTTACAGTGAAACTCTAAAAGAACATATTAATTAGTTGGGGATCATTTGGGGGTTTTTATGAATGCCCTGACAAGGTTTTGCTTAGAGCCCTCAAAAGTCTAGGGACCCGCACTGAAATCAGATGAAATCATGTGATAAATATTCATGAGTCAAGCATTGTGAAATGACTCATATACCCCTTTTAAACAAAACCATTAACAAAACAAAATAATCATTTAAAATAATCTCTATATAACAGATCGATTAGTAACATTAGTGACTAGTTTCACGTTCTGTCCCATTCAGATGAAAGCGCTCTTGTCTTGGTGAAAATGAATGATTTGGTAAGCTCTAAATCAGACTTGACTTGGACTCATGAACAAAAGTCTCTATGCATAACAAGGATAAATGGCTATTTTCTTGAAATTCTGTTCCACAATTCAGATAAAGTATTTTTTGTGCACTTTTTTTCTTGCATGATTATGAGGCCGTTTCAGTGGCGAGGCCAGAAATCCCCAAGAGGGTGGACCTTGGTGAAATATAGTGAACCTCTATTGTGTGCCTTCTTTCAAATGTCATTATTGGCTTTAAATAATGACTATTTCTTTAGCATTTACAAACAACATTTGCTTGTATTATACAGCCAAATGTATAGCTGCACACTGTATAGTACTTGAGTTAGAACTGTTCCCAGCATGCATCATGGCACGAATAAGTCATGCAAACTGTTTTACAGTGTTTAATGTTAACTATGTTATTTACATTGGTGCGCCTTTCAATAATGTTAAACAAAAGTGTCCACACACTGAAGATCATACCTACAAAACATCTATTTTTCCAAGAAACAGAGCAATGTTTCAACCAATCAGGTCTTCATTGGGCACCTGACAGGTTGAAACTATTTCTTAGAAATAATGTTTTTGGTTTAGCATATGTATCTTATTGTCCTGCACTTGAAATTAGTTTTAGTTATGTGTCATGTGGTGTTGGCGGCATCTCTGTCTTTAAATATTTATTGCTGAATGTACAGTGCCCTCCACTAATATTGGCACCCTTGGTAAATATGAGCAAAAGTGGATGTGAAAATAAATCTGCATATTTTAACCTTTTAATCTTTCATTCAAAAAATTCACAAAATTCTAACCTGTCATTGAAGTAGATCAATAGAACCTAGGGGTGAAATCTCATTATGAAATAAATGTTTTTCTCTAGTTCACGTTGGCCAATATTATCGGCACCCAATTATTGCTTTTCCCAAGATAACAGTTCTGAGTTTTCTCCAACAATGTCTAATGAGTTTGGAGAAGACCTGACATCAGAGACCATTCATTGATACAGAATCTCACTCTTCCCAGCTTCATGTTGGTGCTTCTTCTCTTCAGTTTCTATACAGAGTTCAGGTCAGGGAACTGGGACGGCCATGGTAGAAGCTTCATTCTGTGCAAAGTGACACAATTTTTGTGTTGATTTTAATGTTTGTTTTGGATCATCGTCCTGCTGAAAGATGCAACCATGGCCCATTATAAGATTTCTAACAGAGGCAGTCAGGTTTTGATTTTTTATCTGCTGGTATTTGATAGAATCCATGAAGCCATGTATCTAAACAAGATGTACAGGACCTCCGGCAGAAAAATACTGTAGGTCCACAACATTAAAGACCCAGCAGTATTTTTAACTGTGGGCATGGGGTACTTTTTTTTTTATCCCTGTCAGCACCAAAACCATTTGGAGGGTTAGGTGCCAAAAAGCTATTTTTTAGTTTCATCTGACCATAGAAGCCAGTCCTGTTTGAAGTTCCAATCATGTCTGACAAGTGAATATGCTGAAGTTTGTTTTTGGGTGAGCCAGGAGGATGATGTAGGGGCTGTTTGATCATTTTATTTTAGGCTTTCTGAACCCAAGACTCAACAATTCTCTGCAATTCTCCAACTGTGATCCTTGGAGAGTCTTTGGCCACTCAAACTCTCCTCCTTATCATGCATTAGGATGATATAGACACACATCCTTTTCTAGGCAGATTTGTAACATCTTTAGTTGATTGGAACTTCTTAATTATTGCCCTGATGGTGGGAATGGGGATTTTCAATGCTTTAGCTCTTTTCTTACAGCCACTTTCTATTTTGTGAAGCTCAACAAACTTGTTCTGCATATCAGAACTACATTCTTTGGTTTTACTTCTTGTGATGGATGATTAAGGGAATTTGGCTTTTGTGTTCCTCATATTTATAATCCTGTGGAACAGAAAGTCATGACTGGACAATTTTATACTCCTAGCAACCCTGGTGTGCTAAAAAAATTGTAATATTAATGGGAATATACTTTAGAGATATTTTACTCAAATTTTTTGGGGTGCCAATAATTGTGGCCAACGTGAACTAGAGAAAAACATTTATTTCATAATGAGATATCCCCCCCATTTTCCAGCGTTTTACTTCAATGAAAGGTTACAATTTTGTGAATTTTTCGAATGAAAGATCTAAAGGAAAAACGATGCAGATTTATTTTCACAGTCACCTTTGCTCATATTTACTAAGGGTGCCAATATTAGTGGAGGGCACTGTAAGTCATATAGTATGGTGGTATTAAGGATGCCACACGCCAACTTCACATAACTTGGTCTGTTTTTTTCCTCATCATTTATTCTGTCATATTATCCAGAGCTCATAAAGTTAAATATTCCATAAATAAAAAACACTATATATGACTAATGAACCCACAACTTTCCTACCAAGATGTCAACTTATCCTATCTTATGTGTTACTGTGAGAAATAATCACTCTAAAAGTGAGACAAAACCACTCACTATGAAACAATTATCTGTCTAGAGCAATGGACAACGTAGCAAGGCACAACTAATAGAAATAGTGATCATGTTTAGATCCGTAAAAATTAGAATTCAATCAAATAAAACCACATCCTTGTACATTATGTGAGCTATGATTATTCACATTATTAATTTAATTTCCAGCCATTATTACATTCCTGCATCTTGATTGATTGAGTGGAACAGTGGCACATCACCCTAATGTGGCCTCTTTCCTGTCTACAGTCCACTGCAGCTCTTCAGCACAATGGCAACACATTTCCTTTGTCTGTAAAAACTTGTTTGTCTGAGGAAATTTCAACACATATTTATTTGCGAAATAAATGGAATCATTTAATAAACGTTAAATGAAGGCACAGACACAGTCAGGAGCATATGCGTGGTTTTGAGTGAAAGAAAACAATTACCAGTTACCATAGTTACCAATTAATTTACTACTGAGTGTGCGTTTCAGAAAACTAGCCTAAATGTTTAGCGGGTTTCTTGCCAACTAAAGAAGAAAAAAATCTATTTCCAAAATCAGACTTGGATTTATGACAAAGAAGATTTGTGAACATAGACAGCAACTCCCAACGGCATGTTAGCCCAACAAAATACTGCTCTACATGTGAAGTGTATGGGAGACTCAACGCACAATTGATTCTAATAGAGATATTATAATCAACATTTCTGCACTAATGTATTTATAATCAGTGTTTCTCTCACTCAGTATTTTTTATTTATTTATTTATTTATCATTTTGGTAAGACTTTACAGTAAGGTTCCATTAGTTAATGTTATTTAATGCAATAACTAACATGAATGAACAACACATTTATTACAGTATTTGTTAATGTTGAAAATGAAAATACATTACAAAAAAAAAGAAATCTTCATGGAAACTCTATATGGCTTTGTGTCTAAAACCTTAAGAGGTGATTTCAACAGGTTTAGAAATAGACTTGAGCTCCATTCACACCAAGAACGATAGCTTACTTAAGTTGCTTTTATACGCCGCCATTTTGAATCGAAAACGAGGCTGTGAGGAATAGCATTCCAGCAACGCCCACTGTGGCGTATTGGGATGTAGATTGTTTAGTCATAAAAATTAAGAGAAAATATAATTTCACTAATTTCCACAGGACAAAGAACTTCAGAAAATGTGCATCATTAAAGTTTGATGGGACATAGGACCTAACTTTCAGGTAACAATATTGCATTTATTTAAGAAAATGACTGTGGAAACTAGCCAGTTGGCTAATTGCTCATTTATAATGTGAGCATGTTTATCGTCCTTTAAATGTTTACGCAGAGCTAAAATGTTATGTTTTACTACAACAACTAAACTAAATATCTCCATTTTGTATAGATTACAAAGAACACAAGAGTGTGCTCAACATTTTACTCAGGATTGTTTTTCAAAAACACTGACTGGAATTAGGAAGCTTAAGGAGGGTTCAGCTCCGTCTGTGTTTACCTGGACTCAAAGACCTCACGAAAAGAAAACCTTGCGATCGTAAATGAAAAAGATATTATATTTAAATGATGGTTTAAAGATTAACATGCTTAATAGTTTGTGTTAAGAGCCTGCAGTTAGATTGTAAGCCTCTTTCAGACAACATGTTAAGTCATACAAAAAACAGTGGGTAGAAAGTTTATTTTTATGCAAAGCGATAAAAAGACAACATTTATTTATTAGTTTGCCGTGTAGTGTTTGAGGTCAACCTCTTTTAAAATCGCAAAATGATATTCAGAACATTATTTTTTGTTTCTGTTTTGCTTTAAACAAGGAAAATGTCATGTTTATCGTAATTTCATAATAAAGGTCGGGAAGACGCTTATGACCTAGCTGCAGGCTCTTAACACAAACCATTAAGCATTTTAATAACATCATTTGAAAAACTCTGTGTAAACGTTTAAAGGAAGATAAACATGCTCACATTAGAAATTTTGCAGTCTTTCCACAGTCATTTTCTTAAATAAATGCAATATTGTTACCTGAAAGTTACGTTATATATCCTGTCGAACAATCCACGTTTTCTGGAGCTCTTTGTCCTGTGGAAAAATGTGAAATGACCTATTATATTACGGTTATACGATCTACATCCCGGTACGCAACAATACGCCACAGTGGGCGCTGCTGGACCGCTATCCCTCACAGCCTCATTTTGGATTCAAAATGGCGGCGGGCTGAATAAGGCGTATGGAATTCATGCAAGTTCAATCAGCCTCTAATTTAATTTAATTTCATTCAATTTTTGATTTGATTTTCAATTCAGCCCTTAGTTGATGATTTTGGCTTCCATTGTCCATTCTCACATCATTTTGGCTCTCAACGAATTACAAAATGTAAGTAAAAATTTTCAACTTTAATATTTATTGAGATTCAATGTGTGATTAAAGTGTTCCCAGTAAGGGTTGGGGGGGAAAATGGATTCACATTTGAATCGCGATTCAGTCTTCTAGCGATTCGGATCGATTCACAAATTTCAAAAATTGATTTTCTAGTAAATATAATAATAATAGCCTAATAATAATTACCCAACGATATAACTGCGAGAGAAAGCATCAATATACAGTCTTGAGAATGACACAAATATTAGTTTTCACAAAGTTTGCTGCTCAACTGCTTTTAGATTTTTGTTTCAGTTGTTTCTGTGATGTACTGAAATATAATTACAAGCACTTCATACGTTTCAAAGGCTTTTATCGACAATTACATGACATTTATGCAAAGAGTCAGTATTTGCAGTGTTGGCCCTTCTTTTTCAGGACCTCTGCAATTCGACTGGGCATGCTCTCAATCAACTTCTGGGCCAAATCCTGACTGATAGCAACCCATTCTTTCATAATCACTTCTTGGAGTTTGTCAGAATTAGTGGGTTTTTGTTTGTCCACCCGCCTCTTGAGGATTGACCACAAGTTCTCAATGGGATTAAGATCTTGGGAGTTTCCAGGCCATGGACCCAAAATTTCAACGTTTTGGTCCCCGAGCCACTTAGTTATCACTTTTGCCTTATGGCACGGTGCTCCATCGTGCTGGAAAATGCATTGTTCTTCACCAAACTGTTGTTGGATTGTTGAAAGAAGTTGCTGTTGGAGGGTGTTTTGGTACCATTCTTTATTCATGGCTGTGTTTTTGGGCAAAATTGTGAGTGAGCCCACTCCCTTGGATGAGAAGCAACCCCACACATGAATGGTCTCAGGATGCTTTACTGTTGGCATGACACAGGACTGATGGTAGCGCTCACCTTTTCTTCTCCGGACAAGCCTTATTCCAGATGCCCCAAACAATCGGAAAGAGGCTTCATCGGAGAATATGACTTTGCCCCAGTCCTCAGCAGTCCATTCGCCATACTTTTTACAGAAGATCAATCTGTCCCTGATGGTTTTTTTGGAGAGAAGTGGCTTCTTTGCTGCCCTTCTTGACACCAGGCCATCTTCCAAAAGTCTTCGCCTCACTGTGCGTGCAGATGCGCTCACACCTGCCTGCTGCCATTCCTGAGCAAGCTCTGCACTGGTGGCACTCCGATCCCGCAGTTGAATCCTCTTTAGGAGACGATCCTAAAGAGATTTTTTTTTTCCCTCTCATCTTGTATTTATTCCCTTTAGGGGTTCCGTAATAAAAGTCATTTGCTTTCTGAACATGGTTAATAGTTATATATAATATAATAGTTATTAGGAAACACTAATTTCTTTAGTCAGTAGTACTCATACTTTAGACTGGTGTGTTTTTGTAGCAAATACTGGTGCATTTGATGTCCATTTTGCACAAAAACTGTGATGAAAAACTGAATCCTGATTAAAAATCGTACAATTGTGAATCGATTTTTAATTGAATCATGACCCCACGAATCGATATGAATCAAATCATCAGGTACCTAAAGATTCCTACCACTAGTTCCTAGAGTATATTAGCGTCCACACCAGAGGACAATAACATTGTGTTCATTATAAGTGTTCGCTGCTATTTGGTTTGACACTTTAAATGCTTGAGTAGGATGGATGGAACAATCATTCTGAAAGTGATCCCAACAATCATTCATCTGTGCAATTTTCATTATGGTTGAAGTGTGGACTACAGTCCTGCTGTGGTGTTTTCTTTTACAGAAAACGATTGTTAAAACTATAATATAATCTTTAACGTTGTCATTATAGCTATCGTCCTTGGTGTGAATGGGCCTTTACAGTTGTGTGTTCGATTAGTCATACAATAGGATCCATCTTACAATATGTTCTATTGTTGTAGGCCTTTTTTCAGTAAGGCCTGCTCATCGAGTGCATGCTTACCGCATGTGCCTCAAATTGGTGTCTAGGAAAGCCCATCACTGGGTTACACAACTGAGCTCTAGTGTGATACAACGTTCACCTGTCTGACTCAATTAATTAAAAGCTCATCATGTAAAGAGCACTTGACAATGACAGGACTATCTTTAGCAGCGTCTGTATTTGCAGTGAATCAGACAGAGGGAACGCTGACAGAAGGAATTATCAGAGATGTGAACCAATGTTTCTCTCACCTTCATTTGTGCAAAGGGCATGTCATAGCTCCCCACGTAGAGAAGACCCACCGTCTGCGGGATCAGTCTGGAGAAAGAGCGAAAATAAAGATCTAAATTAAATTTCACATCCGGACAAGCAAGCATTGTGATATTCCCCAAGACAGCGGAAGTCAGGGAAATAATAGCAGCTCAGCTATGGAGGATGTCCTCCGATACTGCCATGTAATTATCTGGGCTTCATAATAAGTACCTGTAAGACTTTCACAGTCAGGATGAGGTTCCCAAATACAAAGACAACAAGTGCTTTATACAGAGGCGTAGATTTGAAGGGGAATGCTCGGAAGAGAGTCTTTTTAAGGACAAGGATAAAGGGTTTTTTAAAAATCAATAGTGAAATTAATTTTGAATGAGATGCTGGTAAATGAAGCACTGACCTGACTGGGTCACAGAAATAAATGCACTAGGACACAGGGCATAAATATCTACACTGCTGTAGATTTTTTTAAAAGAAATTAATACTTTTATTCACCAAGGATGTGTTAAATTAATAAAAAAGTAATATCATAGATTTACATTGTCAGAAAATATTTATATTTTGAAAAAATGCTCTTCTTTTTAACTTGTTATTCTTCAAAGAATCCTGAAAAAACTAATCACAGGTTCCAAAAAATATTCAGCAGCACAACTGTTTTTCAACATTGATAATTAATATTAGAATGATTTCTGAAGGATCATGTGACATTTAAGACTGGAGTAACAGCTGATGAAAATTCAGCATGCATCACAGGAATAAAATATATTTTAAAGTATATTAAAATAAAAAACATTATTTTATATTATAATAACATTTTGCAAGATTACTGTTTTTTTTTCTGTATTTTTGATCTAATAAATGCAGCCTTGATAAGAATAAGAGACTTCTCTCTCTCTCTCTCTCTCTCTATATATATATATATACAAAATGGTTATGTTTTATGCTTACTAAGGCTTTATTTATTTAATAAAAAACATTTATTTTAAAATATAACTTATTGCTGTAATCAAAAGTGCATTTTCAGCATCATTACCGCAGTCTTCAGTATCACATGATGCTTCAAAAATCATTCTAATATGCTGATTTGATGATCGAGAAACATTTCTGATTTTCATGACAACTCAACCTGAGGTCCTTGGCTAATATTTATTATTGTGGTTATATTTTTTCTTCTGTTAAAAGAAATACATAAAGAAGAAATCCAAAATATTCAGTGTCACAGATGTATATTTACTGAGTCATGTACTGTTTTGTAGAGGGGGGTCAAAATCACAATTTTCACCTATGATTCAGAGCCAAATTACAGGAATGTAAAAATGACTTCAGAAAGATGATCAAATCTGTTGGATGCCAATGGTTCAAAATTAAGGGAGACCATTTTTTCTCCCAAGTTTATCCTTTAAGATTTTAGGTCTTAACCAACTTTTCTTTCACTATCTTCACTTTTAAGGCCCTATTTGGTTCATTTCCAGATATATTAGGATCAAATTTGGCTCCAAGAGTAAACTGGTACCAGCCAAAATCTATATGTGGGTTACTTTGCATACAGCTCATACTTTTCTTTTAAAGAGGAACGTCTGAAGAACAAATAATGTTGAACCAACAAATATATATTGTTTCTGTATCTGTCATCTTTCTAAAGTCATTTTACCCCACTGTATTTCGGCTTCAAATCTCAGGTAAAAATTGTAACCATCTACAAAACAGTGCATTACTCAGTAAATATAAATCCATGACATGTAATATTTTGGGTTTCATCACTATTTATGTCTATTTATAGTAACAAATTCAACAATTGGAGCCAGGGAAGTTTCTGAAATTTGGTCAACAGAGGATTTGTTGTAGAGAAAGTTCAAAATAACAGCATTTATTTAAAATAGCAATCTTTTGAAGCATTAGAAATGTCTTTACTGTAGGGTCGAAAATTAATAAGGGCTTTTCGCAAAAATGCCACCAAAATGAACAAAAACTGCTGCACAGATTCAAGATAAAAGGGCCAAAATTGCCCCTGCACAATTAAACAATGTATTACGGGTGTCACAATTAAAACAAAACACAAAGGAGAATCACTCACTGCTCTTGACTGAAGAACTTACAGTTGCTTTAATGAGTCAATGTATAATTTATGTATATAGTGTTTTATTTTTATATTTGTTAATTCAATTTCTTGAATGCTACTGATACACACACCTACTGTACCTACAAATTAAAACACTGTTTGTTTTATTTGTATATTATGTGTATTTGTAACATGTAGCCTATCTTTGTCCCTTTTTTTAATAACCACAATAAAATAATGACAAAGATTTTTTTTTATCTTTCCCCACTTTGGCCTAAATATCTGGCATTCCTTTTGTTTTATATTTTGTTACCTTGTAGGGTTTTTAAAATAGGAAAATTAGTTTGGCTGCACTGCTGTACTGCTCAGACAACTTGTAAAATAGTAAAACCAACATGACAAAGAATTGTGACATTTCTGACAAAAACAAACAAACAAACAAACAAACAAACAAAAAAAAAAACACGTTATATCTGATATTTTTGCCATATCGCTCACCCCTACCTTCACGAATGCAGAGAATGCCCCTGGAAATCTATTCCAGGGGGCAAATATTGCTGCTTAATAGAAAAGTTCATTTCTGGCCCTGCTTTACTGTCACTTTTGACCAATTTTTTATGTTGTTTCTGAATAAAATGATTAATTTCTTAAAAAAAAAAAGTTTTAGAACAGCAATAGGTGAGAATATTAACATACAGCTTTGTGTATTAATAAACACTACTATATTTACTGTTTGCCTCCCTACCCCACACCTAGCTTGGTCTAGAAAGTAACTGTAAAACAGATTATAACTATAATTCTTTGACAAAGTCACTTTTTACAGAAGCTACTTTTTAAAGAAGCTATTGAGTTTTTTGATTTGCCATGTAATATCTTCAAATAATCGTAATTTGGAAGCTTTTATCAGCAAATAATGCATTAACAATATTTTAATTAACCTGTAACTTTAATTCTACTTTTAACGGACCAAAAGGCAAGAAACCTGACTTAAAATATGAAACGATCACATTGCATTCCATCATATTATTCAGAAAAATAAATAAATGAGGACTGGAATTGGATTTAGAATGAGAATCGGCAATCACTGCCAATGGTTCTTTTGTCTTGCATTTGCTAACAAACAGTCAGTAGAATACTGTAGCCCTCTCCTCTCATCAGCGGTGCTCTATAATGGTCCCAGCTGTTCACACGTACACGCCCACTAAAATGTGTTACCATCCAAAATAGTAGTAAATCACCGGGGAGGAGACCGGATCCCAACCCTGACACTGAGGGGTAAAGAACACCCTGCCAGTCAAGCTAATGGTGCTGTATATTTGGAGCCTCCCGAAACACGATGACTGTGTTCAGCCTCTCTTACTGTGTGTCCTGTGAGCTTGTTTTATCACTCTGAATGCAGATATTTTTGTCAAATAATGAAACCAATGTAATTGTTTACGCAACCATTTGCAATCAATTTCAGTGTGGACCAGACCGTTAGTTGTCCAGGGACGAGACAGAGTGTCCACAAAAGCTGCTGTGTTTTGACGGTTTGGGCTAACATTGAGACATCTCTTTAGCAGCAGGCTGCTCTTTCGGCAGGTTGTGTCATTACGGTTTCCATAATTGGTATAGCAATGTGTGAACTGCTGAAACGTGCATTTCTCTCTTTCTAGTATAATTAAGACCATCAAGCTCAACCATCTGTTGACTGCTCAAAATTTTTTATTTAGGAGTATCTGGACCTCTTTATTCATTTGATGACAATGTTTCAGCAGAGATTCTGTGAAATTTACACTCACGTGAACAGACTGGATGATATTGGATGGCTGCATGTCAACCGCAATCTGTGAAACTGGCAGATCAAAAACGTAAAGCCACGTTCACACTGACAGTGATTAAACGGTTACCATGGTATCCAGCTGTATCAGCCAGCAGATCACTCGCCGCACTGTCATTGGTAGTCGGTGTAGCGTGTCATCGCTCATTTGCATAAAGGTCAAAGACAAATAAGAGCATCCTTAATAAAGGAAAGGAAAAACAAAACCAAAAAATATAAGTGCTTAAATTAATTCTTAAACATTTACTCTGTATTTAATACATAAATTAATAAAAAAAATTAAAAATAAGAAATGTTTGCATACAGTAACTAACTCTCTGAATGTTGGTCACACCACAATTATATATTTCGAAGAAATACTACTAGAAGAATATAGTAAACTACCTAAGGGTTTCTTTTCAAGAGTTTTCAAGAGTTTAATTTCTGTAATAAGAATGTTTTCTCTCATTATGATATCAAAACAGTACCATCCTTCTGTCAGAAATTTAGGAGTCCCTATATGTATAAATTGCATTTTTGATATATTTCTGGAAAAAAGAAAAACAGCCCAAATTGCCAAGCCGAATGCAAAAGGTACTATAATGGCCAAATATTTAGGAAAGGAAAGGAAAGGAGGTGAAGTGAGGCCAAGTATGGTGACCCATACTAGGAATTTGTGCTCTGCATTTAACCCATCCAAGTGCACACACACAGTAGTGAACACACACACACCGTGAACACACACCCGGAGCAGTAACTATCAATGGTAAATAACGTTGATACAGCCATGAGGGTCTATGAGGTCCTTTTTTTACATGTCTCTAAATGTTGGTCACACCACATTTATATATTTCTAAGAAATACTACTAGAAGAACATGGCAAACTACTTACGGTTTTCTTTTTTAACAGTTCAATTTCTGTAATAAGAATGTTTTCCCTCATTATGATATCAAAACAGTATTATTTTGAAATTCTGTCAGAAATTTTGAATCACTGTATGTAAGAATTGCATTTTTTATATATTTCTAAAATAATTGTTGGATCTGAACAAAAGAAAAACAGCCCAAATTGCCAAGCCGAATGCAAGAGGTACTATTAATGGCCAAATATTCGGCGTAACTACCAACGGTAAATAACGTTGATACAACGTTGAGTTGGCAAACTACTTAAGGTTTTCTTTTTTAAGAGTCCAATTTCTGTAATAAGAATGTTTTCCCTCATTATGATATCAAAACTGTACCATCTTAAAATTCTGTCAGAAATTTAGAGTCACTATACGTAAGAATTGCATTTTTTATTTACTTCTGAACACATTATTGAATCTGAACAAAAGAAAAACAGCCCAAATTGCCAAGCCGAATGCAAAAGCTACTATAATGGCCAAATATATTAGGCGTAACTACCAACGGTAAATAACGTTGATACAACGTTGAGTTGGCAAACTACTTAAGGTTTTCTTTTTCAAGAGTTCAATTTCTGTAATAAGAATGTTTTCCCTCATTATGATATCAAAACAGTACCATCTTAAAATTCTGTCAGACATTTTGAGTCACTAGATGTACTATTGTTATGTATTTCTGAACACATTCTTGGATCTGAACAAAAGAAAAACAGCCCAAAATTGCCAAGCAGAATGCGAAAGGTACTATAATGGTCAGGTAAGCCAAAAAAGTATAGTCTTCAACGCATCTGATTGAGTTTCTCTTGCATCTGGGAATGAGACACTTTTCAGAGAAAGGGAAAATGGAGGGTGGCAGAGCTGAAAATGGGAAAATAGTTCGCCTTTTAACAAGTCCAGGACTCCAAAGAAAAGTGTTAGACTGCTGACCATATGACAGAGAAGTCCTGATGGAAGATGGCAGCTGAAAAATCGCTCAATACCAAAAGTTTGAATGCTTGTGAATAAAATCATCTCTGGTCAATGACACATGTAAAAATATAATATTCATGTTTTGCAATGTGTGGTGCAGCCGTCAAGCAGAGTTTTCTCTTCACAAGCAGTGCCACCTCTCTCTCTCTATTGAAACTGAACTGGGAACTCGTGGCTTTTATAATATAGGTGTTCAAGGTCAGTGGAGATGCATCCAAACAGAAGCACACCTGTACATCATGCAGCTATAAAATGAATTCAGAAGGCTTAAATCCTTTTTACACTGCAGAGTCCGTACATTCAACAGGAGAATGTTTGATTTTTATTTCAGCCTTTTAGATTTCACTGCAACAAAGGCTTTTTACAAAAATGTTACTAGACTATTGAGACATGTTCTGAAAGAATCCGTTCTGCCTCCTTTAACACTTGGAGCGTGTTTGCAGAGCAGCTAGACTAATGAAATGTTTGTCTGTTTTCAAACCGCACAAATTTGAAGTACAAATTCATTTCCTTAAAAATTGCCCCAAATGAACCCAAGGTCTTCTCATTACAGCTCTCCAGCATTCAGTGTCATCTATGCAAAGAGTCAGGGGTTCTTTTATTACTTTAGCCATCTCATTTCAAAGCTCTCAGCAAATAAAGAGGGCATGGTGAGAGGGAAAAACACTCACAGATAAAGAGCGAGAGAGAGAGCTGTGTGGGAGGAGAGTGGAGATGTCATCTTTCTCTGTTTCCTGGCAGGGAAGTAACCCCGCTAATAACCTCAGCCGCTCGCTGACACATCTGCTGTAGAAAAGCCAGGCCTCTATGATGCTTTGATGACACTCACTGACCATTGGCTTTCTTGAAATATATATTTAACATACCCACTGGACATTTTTTGCCTTATCAATTAGGCATAGAAAAGCTTAAGAATATTGAAACATGGTAATGAAAGCTAAGAGCAAAATATCCACTGGGTAAAATCCTAATGATAATGCAGGAACGTTTACACGCAGTCATTAGAATCAATTCATTCCCATTGGACATACAGTTTACGTGCTCACACTACTCTTGTTATTATGATCATTTTAATTATTATAATAGCATAAATACAATTTTGGTTTTCATTTTTGGTTTGAGTGCTTGAAACACATTTGTAAACCACCTTATGAATCCATCTTTAGCCCCAAGAGCCAGCACTCCATTCATGCATTCTGTCTGCACTATTTTTAACTTTTGCTCTACGTATACATGCGTCAGACGAACATGTTTTCCACCACATCATGTCTTGCTGTTTTCCTTTCTTGAGAAAATGGCCTGTCATGTTAAAAATAGTTGAAGTTTTGTTGTGCAGGACATCAAAGTCAGATTTACACCAGCGTACCAATCAGAAAAATGTGTGGGCAGGACACTCAAGTTTACTGAGAGTATACAGTAGCAACTGTGCATTGGCCTCAGGGTTTAAAAACTACATTTTTAGTGTGTTCAAAGTAGAAACAGCATCATTTTCAAGTGGTGTTTCATTAGAGTGAAATAAAAGAATGCTTAATAACATTCTTTTGAACTGCTCTATGATCAGCTACATCATTAAACACATGGATGTAGATCTTCATGCATCTCATTCGACATTTCTTTTGATAACACAGAGCCCTCCTGGTGTAGAGTCTGTCACGGCACAGGTGAACGCTTTCCCTCATAATGCAAGTGCATGATGGAAAGCACACAGAACGTGCTTCTGCATTCCAATGCATCGATTTTTAATTGTTTTACTATTTACAAATGTGGCAAACAGACATCTTCGCCATTGGAGACGCATCTTGATGTTCACTGCGTTCATTTTCTGTGCTGTGCTGTGTCTCTTATTTTTACATGCAAGCAACAAATTCTGCGCAATTGGTTTCTTAATGTACTAAAAAATGACCAGTGTTGGGCATGTTACTTTAAAAAAGTAATTAGCAATAGTTACTAGGTACTTCTTGCATATAGTAATTGAGTTAGTAACTGAGTTACATCATTATAAAAGTAACTAACTACTAGGGAAAGTAACTACTGTGTTATTTGTAAAAAAAAAAAAGTTCAAATATGTCAAATAACTTCGATGCCCCCAATATTAAATATGTTAAATGAATAAAACATTGTACACTAATCTACACTATTTTAACGTTGCTGTGGGACAATGTGAGAGACACCTTCCAGGGGCTAAATATCACGTTATTGGGGTCGCTTCAACCCATGGACATGAAAACATCCCGCGACAACCCTTTGGTGGTTTAATTTTTTCTTATGACTGCGAAAAGAACTAAAACTACTCCGTCATTTTTAATCGTACAGATAAGAATAAGGTATCGTTTGAAACTGAAAAGGGTCTTTCATTTGTGTATAGTTATAATAACAACAACACAATGTGCTTTTGTAAAATAAATCAAATAAACAGGGTGCGCTCTCTGCTGCCTCCGTTACGTCCTTTCACAGACGTGTAAACAAACTTGAATCTCAGCGAATACCTGCCTCACAGACATGAGAAAATATATGTATAGACAGTTTGAAATGTCTACTTTTCAATAAAGTCATGTCGAAAACAAATATTCTCTGATTAGGTAATCCGTACGATACCAACGCGAGCTCCAGTTTTTCCTGTCTAAAATCATTTCCAATGTAATCACGCCCACGATTGGCTCCACATCACCTCAGTAAACAAACGTGAACATTCATCAAGTCCATCTTGGCTACTTTTCGTTTCTGGAAGACACGCTGAGAGGAATAAACCAGAATTTACCTCAGAAAAAGAACGGAGGAGATCATTCTGATGAGTAGCCTAAGATTACTTGCACCTGTTGTTATTGTGTTATTAAAAAAAACTTGGAAACACTGGAACACCTGCACTACTTTGCCTCTGGTTGGCAAATGATGGAAATTTACTCAATCATCATCAGTTATGTGGTTGTCACCAGAGAAATTTTTTTCGCAGGTCGTGTGGCTGAGAGAGAACCGCTTCATCGAGCTCAATTATAGTAATTTTATTGCATTTTATTGTTAAAGGGAACGTCTAATGTTATTTCATGCATTCTGACTTATTTATAATGCCAACCAGTTTAATAATCTTAAAAAACAAGTTGGACGTATGACAGAGTATTTCTGTGCCAAATACACACCTTCAGGGTTCGTTAAAGTTTCTGAAAGTTTTTTTTCGAGTATGGCCTTGCATTACATCACAAAAAGGGAAGAATTCCTTGTATGGTCAACTAAAGGCACAATTTCAGTCATTACCAATAGAGTTCAATGAAACTTGTGACCACAGTTTGCTAACGATGCTTTTGAAAAATGCACCCCAGAGCGAGAGCAAGAGCACACCCATCATTGTGGTTTATTCGGTTGCAGAAGTCGTTGGCAGCGCGAAGAAGGATTTTACATTCTGTTTTTGACCACAAAATCAACAGTGTTACCAAATAAGCTTGTTTTTGGTTGTGAGGGAAAGATAACCTTGTTCACCTTCTCAAAGAACCCTGCATTAAGGGAATAATTTATGTCAATGTCACAGCTTGCAGACGATCGCTACCACAAAAGCATGCTTGTCACTCCGCCCACAGCACGCTCCAGGAGCTTGATTGTTTTCGGAGAGAAGCGGTACAGCTGTATGTGTCTTTTATAAATCTGATAAAACTAAAGACCCTTCAGAGGTGTGAAGAATACACTTACTCTATACGTAAGATTTAATTAAGAAAACATCTTCATCAGTTTGACAGCACATGTGCTGCAAATACTCATAACACAAACAAACACAAAAACGTGCTGCAAGTAACACAGACCACAATGGTGGGGAACCCAACAATGCTTTAAAAAAATTAACCATGGTTTTATTATAGTAAAAGTATAGTAACCATGTTGTGGTTGTTTTTTCCCTCGTATTGATTACCATTTGGGTACATACTATGGTTAAAGTATGATTAGTGTTTTTAATTTACCATGGTTTATCTCTAGTAAGCATTTTTTATTTGTATTTATTTTATATAATATAATTATTTTAATAGTAAAGCCATGGCTAAATTGTGTAGGGAAAGTTGTAAAAGTAGCCAGCTTACATAACGCTCCACAGTTACAGTAGTTGTGTATTTTGTCAGTTTATTTAGGCTAATAATAAAAAAAGCTAAGGAATCATATGATCAGGATGTTAAAATAAAAAATAAAAAAATCACACTTTTCAGATTGATAAACATGTCCCAGGCAGGTTCGTCACTTGTTGGTGCGGTTCCCTTAAACATTTTTAATGTGGTCTATGAGTATTTGCAGCGTGTTTGTATTTGGTTGTGTTGTGAGTATTTTTTGTTGTGAGTAACCTGTGCTGTCAAACTGATGAATATGTTTTCTTAATTTGTAGGTGTTTGTTCTATTTGCATGTGTTTTTTGCAGCGCGGTGAGCTCTCTCGGTCACCGTAAAGGTCTGAGTCTGGTGATAATTTTGAAATAAAAGTAATACTGTGACAGAAATTGATCATTTTGCAACAGAAAAATGCATAAAAAAGTTGAGTTGGGCTGTCACCAATTTTTTGGTATAGCATAGCACATAAAATCTTACAGGAACCTAATATTTGTGATATTAACAAATCTGGAATATAGTTAGACATATGGATTTGGTTTTTATAGAAAATTTAGATCAAAATCTTTATTTTATATAAAATATTCCTTAGTACACTACATTTTATTGTCTAAACGTCTATCATATTTTTTACACGTTTATTTTTGGAAATGCTTTACAACAATAATCTGCTGTTTGTCTTCTTTAAAAAGAGACCAACCTTTCAGTTGAGGTTAAAAGTTTACACCCCCTTTTCGGAATCTACAAAATGTTAATTTTGTTTATTTAGTACTGACCTGAATAAGATATTTCATATAAAAGATTTTTACATATAGTCCACAAGAGAAAATAATAATTGAATTTATTTAAAAAAAAAAAAAAAGATCCCTTTCAAAAGTTTACATCCCCTTGATTCTTAATGATTCTAACATTAAGAGCCAGGGGTGAAAACTTTTGAACAGAATATTTATTTTTCTCATTTTGCCTAAATATCATATTTTTTTATTTTAGTAACAATCTTCAAAAACTACAGAAGATCGTTACATGTTTCCCAGAAGACAAAAGTTAAATTTACCCTGATCTTTAAATTCAAAAATTTTTCACCCCCGGCTCTTAATGCATGGTTTTTCCTTCTGGAGCATCAGTGGTGCACAAAAATGCTGGAAAATCAAAGAATTTGTGGGACATGAAGGATTTTCCGGAGAGCAGCAGGCAGTTTAACTTTCTCGACAAACAAGGGACTCGTGAACAACTATTCCTAAACAAAAAAAAAAACACAGCTGTGGATCATTCATTTAAGAACACAGTATTAAGAATAAAGGAGGAATTGATTACAATTTTCTTGTGTGGACTATATGTAAACATCTTTTATGTGAAATATCTTATTCAGGTCAGTACTAAATAAACAGCATACATTTTGTATGATCCCTCTTTTTTTGATAAAATAATTAACATTTGCGAATTCTGAAAGGGGGATGTAAACTTTTGACCTTAACTGTAGGTCTGTTTTCCAAAGCGTTTTTTTTTTTTTCGTTTGGCTAATGCCTTTTCACATCTTTGTTCAAAAAGGAGGAAGGGAGGGGTGACAGTTAAGAGGTTAAGGCATTTTTTTAAATTTACAGTTTAATGCTGTAAAATAAAATTTTACAGCAAAAGTTGCTCTGTCACTGACATTAAACCAAATAATGTTTCCTTGTATAAGGTGAGAAAAAGCTTTTTGTACATAGATTTTCTTTTGCTGTGGATTACTGTTGTTGTTTTGGAAGTGAATAGTGTTCATGACAAGGGAGGTGTGAGAAATGGGAAATGGATGTCATGAAAATTTATCAGGGTTGACAGAAATGGATTTCGTTTCTGTTTTCTGTAGCATTGTGCAAATTGTTCTGTTGTTTGTTATGGTTTTCGTTCCTGGAGTCTCATGTCTTAATAATATCCTAATTATGGACAAACAGTGATGACAAGCCTGGTTCCTAAAACAAGTCGCGAGACCGCATTGCTCTGTTCCGTTCCAGCTGCTTTGCAGGAACACATCTTGTGTGTACCTTCCCCAAGGCAGAAAATTATACGCAAGGATGATCCAATACCAAAACACAAACAAGCACTACAATATATGGGTGAACCTCATGAAAACATGTCCCAGTCATATTAAAAGAAGAAATTATATTTTGCGCTGCAACAATTAAGCACACTTCACCTCTATTTTTAAAAAACTGTAATGCAACCAGGCATCTTACTTTTTGAGTTTGGTTGTAAAAATGATTTTTGATGAGTCTAATCACCATAAATATCAGCATAAACTAAAAGCAGTAAAATAATCAGTTATTTTCACAATGCTTAATTGTCAAGAAAATGCAAAAATAAGGTCAAATATAGCAAGGACATGTTCTTGGCGGGATTTACACACATGGAAAGAAAAACAATTGCTTTGCGCACAAAAGTCTTTGCAGAAGGGTCAGCACTTTCCCTCTGGACCGCCTGCATTTAAAAGATAAGCCTGGCTCATTTGAGGACAGTAAAATCTCCAGTCTGGACGGAGTGGACAGATGGGTTGAGAGAGGCGTAAATGAGGAACGCTAGAGAACTCACACTTTATGCTTCGCTACATTTCTTCTGAGAGAAATGTCAAGCCGCACATAATCAAAGTCACCAGTCTGTTCAGGAACGGGCCTCACAAATCACATTTTGGTGCGTATTATGTTCCGAAAAGTAGCGACTCGAAAAGTTGCTAATGCTGCAACCACCTGCGTGTGACTCAGAGCTGAATGTTTTATAATCGCTCACACATCAGCGCATACATAAAGATAAAGAGAGACACACATGAGAAATCCCCTGGATGTCTCTGTCTCCATGTGAGTTGTGGGAAGTTTGTACGGATGTGTTCTGATGTTCAGCATTGATTTCAGCGTAGTGAACGCAGTTGCCATAGCGATGATGACTCACCCCTCCCCGCCGACTTTGGTGATCTTGAGTCTGAAATCGACCGAGTTGTGGCTGGGCGGCTTCCACTTCAGAATGTCATCACATCTGCCCGGCTTATATTTCTGTAGGGACACCACAAACACAGAGACCAATCAGTTTATGACATAAAGCAAACAATACCGTAGAACAACAACACTCCTTTATTAGCTATAAAAAACAGGGATGCTATATATTAGAAACAGTAACACATAACCAATTTGCAGCGTGCACTGAAAACAAAAAGACCCAAAATAGTGACTTCATGCATCAGCAGTTACATCCTGGTGAAATTGTCTCTATTTCCAAAACTAGTGAATCTTAACCTTATAAAGCCTACGCCATCATCCTCAAACTGATGAAAACATGACCAGACCTGTTGAAAACCCTGTTTTACACAATTTCCTACATGCTTTCTGTGGCCTGATTAATCGTTTTATCTTGGAAATACTTTTTTAGAAAGTAAAAGGCCTTGTGGTATAATTGTGATCATGGACCACAAAACCAGAATTTTGAAATTGAGATTTGTACATCATCTGAAAGCTGAATAAATAAGCTTTTCAATAGCCAGGTTTCCATCCAAGGTTTTTTTGCGGAAAAAATATTTAGACACAAATGATTTACGTTTAACCTTAGCACATAAATTCTATATCGATAGTTCAAATGTTGCAAACATTTGTTTGGAAACACTTTTTGTCAAGAAAAGCAGCTTTAATGCAAATAAATGTGGTTGTGTCACATGACAGAATTAGCCTATAGACAGTGTCCGAGTTTGTGGTGTTGCTCACGTTAAAGCACTGTTTCTCTGTATCATCATATTCATATTATTTTAGTATCTAAAAGTATTTTCTATATGGTAAGAAAGTTAACTTTCAAATATACATATCTTAATTTGATGTTCCTTTAGTACGTTTGCACGTTTAATCCTTTTGCATAAAAGTACACAATTTTACATTAATTCGTTTAGGCTTGTTAGCTTATATTTTCATTCTTGTTTTGTTCCTAGTTTTTAAAGGATTTGTTGTGGAGTGAGAGGAAGTAAAATAGCATGGTTTTTGAATATGTTTGGCTGACTGTATTTTATTATGACAATGAACAGGCTGTGTTGTCAAGTTAGTAATGCTTAAATGCACGACAAAAAGGCGGAAAGTGGAAACAACTTACAATACTCCTTTTGTGGTCATATAAGCGTAAGACATTATTTGAAACTATTTTAAATATTTCTTTTATTTGTGCACATTCACAATAAAAACAAAACATTGTGCTTTTGTAAAATAAAGGAAACAAACAGGATGCTGCTTTCTCAAGAGTGCATCACAAAAACTAAACAAAATTCTGCATATAGGCTGCTACTTGCTGCAGTTTTTTTTCCATTTTGTTAATTTATTAAAAAACACATATATATATTTTGCATATAAGCCTATTTAATTTTTTTTATATATATAGCTTTATTGTTTTTTTTCTGTTTGCAGAAGTGCTGCAGGTGTGTGAATGATCATGTGAATCCTCATGTTCTGTTGTTTATGCTGCTCACAGCCACGCAATTTAATTATAGTTTAACATAATCTTGTCAGTTAATTGCAACAACCGTTGGTTGTCAGTTAGGAGAAATAAAATAAATGAAATTAACATTCCTATTTCCAATACAGTCTAATTGTCCCAGGGAACATAATCCGAAGTAATACTGAATGTATTAGTGAGAAATTAGCTTGTTAGCTATTAATAAATTCAGGGAATGGGGAATATTTAGTTTTTAAATCATTTGTTTGTATGGAACAACTGCTAGAAAGACTGTGCTTTTGTGTAAAAGTGTTTTTTCTGTTAATTGAAATGTCTGTGATGAAATGCCTATTCTATATTTATTTTATACTTATAAGCTACACATTCACATAGTGTATTGAGCACTTATAAAGTGTGTAATTCACACAATACAAGCTATTAGTTTGTTTTATGTTTAGCTAATTAGTACACTGTTAGGACAGAAACAAGTATAAAGGGTCTATAAGACAAAAATAAGACAACAACCAATAAAGGCCTTATAAATAGCTTGTAATGGCATACAAGTCCATAACTAGTCACTTACAAATGCAGTTATTAGTCATTAATTACTGTCTAATTTCTGATCCTTAAAATAAAGTGTTACCAAAAACACCTATATAAATAAATAAATGAATACACAAGTAACTAAATAAAACCTAAAATATGTAAACTTTACATAAAAATAGTCTAATTTTCTATTTTAAATTTATTTATTTATTTTTTACTATTATTTTATATTATTTCATCAATCGTTGGATATGTTCAAAGGCAAGTGTAAATTTTTTGTTTAGTTTAATATAGTGCGATAAAGGTCTTAAAACAAATTCTACTGTGGGAAGTGGTGAAATGAAGATATTTTTTAATGAAACCTGAGAGATTTCTGTCCCTCCATTCAAAGTCCATTTGGAACAATATGAGGGTGGGTAAATGATGACAGAATTGTCATTTTTGGCTGATTATTCCTTTAAGATGCAGCCTACTGTATGTGGGCAGCTCTCTAAGTTTTGGAACAGAGCCATATAATTGCTGATGGAAATAGTTATGCTATAGTAAGCAATTTAGTCCTGTCTTCAATATTTTGCATTTTCACCGCTCCTCCATAATATTTTCTTTTCATCTTTCAGATTTCAGTCATTTGGTGTAAACCAGGTGAGCTACCACCACCGTACAGTGGGGTTATAGTGCATCTAGACCAATCAGTAAACATCTGTTTGTGATATTCAAATAAGAATGGAGATCTGATCATATTAAAGCAGTAGTTCTGGCATGAGCATGTCTTGTTATCTGTCCACCGTTCATAAGAATCCACATCCCACATAAGACAGTCTGTGTCAGTCAGTCAGACAAATGGCTGTAGTAAGGCAAATGTAACCATAATATAATTGGCTTCAAATATAAGAGAATATTTTAATGAACATAAAAATTCATTGTGCTCGTCTTCAAGAAAGAAGACAAACAATAATTAGATAACATGTCAACATGTCTTTCTGCAAACATGTTTCACAAAATCCTACAATAAAAACTGAATTCTGTCTAGTTATTAACTCCTTACTGTACATTTAAAGCACTATATATTTCATTGTCTTACAGTACAAGCTGTTTTGTGGAATAATTTCCCCTCATCTACATAATAATCCTGTAAATTGTGTCATTATAAACATATTTGAGGATACATTTTAATGTTTTAGTTTGTTAATACATGCACACTTTTATATTTTGTTTCCTGAATGATTTTAGTTTGGCCAGTGTGAAAATCCTTTGCAGGTTAAAAAAAAAAAAAAATCATCTGCGGCATGTGACTATAAGAACATTCATTATGCATTCATGTCAACGTTCTGGACGTGATGAATCAAATCTGGAGAAACCAAAGAGTGGGAAGACAAAAATGAGGCAAAGTAACAGATGCGTTGCCAGGAAACACGATTTGAGCCAGCAGGACCGCTACATGGTGGGAGGTTGTACCTCTAAAAGGCTCAGTGTAAGATTGGGGATGAAAGTATGGTTGTTACGGGTCAGAGTATCCAAACAACCTTCTCACTTTGCACCGTATGCCTCTCTGTAATAATCAAAGTTGTTTACCAGTGGCAACACTAATGATGAGGAGAGGATACAAACACTAGTGCCTAGGAACTATAAGAGCATCATCTCAGCAGGACCAGTAACTTCTCACAATAACAGCAACAGGCAGATATTACATGTCGAAACAGCCTGAAAACAGCTTTATAAAATGGATAATTCAAATATTGAAAGCTGATTGGTTGATACAAAATTCCAGATATTATAATATATAATATAGTACCTTTAGGAAAGATCATCCAAGATATGGATGAGTTTGTTTCTTTATTGAAACAAATTTAGCATTCTATCACTTGCTCACCAATGGATCCTCTGGAGTGAATGGGTGCCGTCATAATGAGAGTCCAAACAGTTGATGAAAACATCAAAAGAATCCACAAGTAATCCAAACCACTCCAGTCCATCAATTAACATATTGTGAAGAGAAAAGCTGCATGTTGTAATAAACTAAAGCAACTTTGCTTCCATTTGAAATACAAGTCCATATTCCATAATAGTGCTTCCTTCATTAAAAAAGATGTCTGGTCTGAATCAGGAGAAAAACGTGCACCGATCAAGCACCGTTTATAAGCCAAAACAGTCCAAATCAGCTCTAAACACAAATATGCCTGTGGATTTTGATGTGAGAAATAATATGGGATACATTTTGGGAGGAAGCATTATTATTGATTGTGGAAGTGATGGTTTAAAGTTAAAACACTTTGGTGGATTTGTTTCATACAGTTTTTCTCTTTACATGACGTTAATTGATGAACTGGAGTGGTGCGGATTACTTGTGGATTATTGTAATGTTTTTATCAGCTGTTTGGACTCTCATTTTGACGGCACCCATTCACTGCAGAGTATCCATTGGTGAGCAAGTGATGGAATTACATGTTAATTTCTCAAAATCTTTAGAAACAAACTCATCTTCATCTGGAATGACCTGAGGGTGAATCATTTTTAATCAAATTTTCATTTTCGTGTGAACTACTCCTTTGAGCAGTGTTGGACATGTTACTTAAAAAAAAGTAATTAGTTATAGTTAGTAGTTACTTTTCACAAATAGTAACAGAGTTACATCATTATAAAAGTAACTAATTACCAGGAAAAGTAACTACTGTGTTACTTAAAAAAAATATGTCAAATAACTTAGATGTCCCCAATATTAAATGTTAAATGAATGAAATGGACACTAAATAGAACAAATCTAAATAATATATTAAAAACATTGTAATGTTGCTGTGGGACAATGTGAAAGACAATTTTCAAATTCAATAAATTACTGTAAATATTATCAACCCTCTACGGATACCATAGCATTAGAATTGCCATTGGCTAGTAGATTTTTTTGTTTACGCACCAGACTAATATTAAATGTCTATCCACAAAAAACATGTATGAATGCATATTTGTCATGTTGACAGGATTGGTGGTGGTGCTTAAGATATTGTTTTTTATTTAGTCTTTCTATAAAAATGGTTAAAACTATTGATAAAGTAAACTACTACAAATTTTATCACTAATAACAATATAAAACGCACTAAGGATTACTGAGCTGCTGGGTTCATGAATATTAATCAAGTTGTCTGTGTTCGCTCTAACAGATTTGCAGAAAAAAAAACACGGACGATAATTGGTGAGTGCCAGAAAATGAGATTGCCATTGGCGTATTATGCCGCATTCCAGGCAACCCATTACCCATGTTTTTCCAACCTTCTACCCGTGAAAGTGCACTGGAACGACAGTCAAACCCATGACTTCCCACCCGTGAACTTGTACTAGATTGATATACTCCCAGTTCCGCGCTCTGACGTCACATAGCGCGCAAAACAACAATGGCAGCCCCTACGGATGCAGTGTTTATGCAAGTGGTACGTTGTGAAAAATAGACTTTAGGACAACATAACGTTGCAATCAAATAAATAATAATATAATACTAATAAATGTGCTCAGGCAGACTTGCCTGGAACCCTACAAAGTCGTGAGTTGCGGTTTAAAGTCGTGATTTACAGGCTCAAAAACCTGCCTGGAACGCAGCATTAGTTCCGCCTACTACCAGAGAAACCGGAAGTTCTTAAAAGCTGAAGTATTCCAAAGGAACTCTGTTAGTTTGACAGGAAAATACAACAAAGAATATTGTTTACATTCTGCATTGTATGTAGGACTCTCTCGCTCTGTATCTTTCTTTGCGTGTGTGACGGCTAGATGTGACGTCTTCACACTAGAGTTTATGGTTCGTCAAATACAGGTTCACTGTGCATCCATTCAGAAAAACTGAAAAATACAATTATAATATTATAATAAATTATAGTAATGTCACATTTTATTGTCTGTAACTGTAACGGCGTTGTAACAGGGAAAACAGTAATTTGTTTAATTACTCGTTACTGAAACAAATAACGCTGTTAGTAACGCCGTTATTCATATCAGTGTCTTTGAGTGACTGAAGTTTTATTCTGCTGCATATTGTACCTAACAATTCACTTAAACAGTGACTGTATTCACAAAAAATAATGACGTCTTTCACCTTATTGCTTCAAAAGCAACTGCATAAATTGGTAAAGTGGTCTGGAACAAACATTGCAAACCATCTTTTATCTGCCATCGTTCAATTCCAGTAATTTCATTAAAAACCCGAAAAGCTTATCGCAGTTTAATGAAAAAGCCTCATGTGATAACGAATACAACTGATAACGCATATTATGCATGTAAAAGTGATTCTGTGACTGGTGGAAGACCACCAGAAGGCACAGCTGAGTAGAAATGCCTTTGTGGCTTTAGTGGCTTTATTCTTGCTGACAGCCTATCAAAGTTGTCACCTTGTAACATGCTGACGTAGCACGCATATATACTCTGTAGATTTCCTCCGGAAGTTTTTTTCTTCTACCATAGTTCTCCAAGTCTTCCAATTCTCCAGTTTATAAACAACCTAATTTTTGGAGCAGAAATTAGATATAAGAAGTTATATGGTCATTTTATAAAAGGCCTTATATTCATTCTTTTGAGTTATTAAGCTGTTATTATTATTTTTTACAGATATTTTTAGTTTATGTTTTTTTTTCACATTGTGCACTGATCCTGGAATCAATTACAGTCAATCAATGTTTGTGGATACCATAGAAATGATTGAGAAATGCTGTAAACTGAATCATACCACAAAATTGTCTGTGACTTCCTTTATTAAAACTCCAAAGAAAGATCAATCCAAAACAAATGATTAATAACAACCATCTTGAAGATTAGCAAATAAACTGCCTATTCAATAAAAAAAGCCAGTCCTTTTCAAAAACCCACTATCAATTTCTGAAGTGACTAGGAGTATTGTGATCATCAGTCACCAAATGAAATCTAATGCGCTGATAAACATAATAAACATGTTCATAGTGCAACATATGATTTACGTTTAAATTGCTGATTCAAGATTCAAACGCTGACAAATCAATGAAATCATCAAGATTGTCAGTAAAGCAGCAGGATATGCTCGCAGTTTTACTCGTTCTCCAGACCCCTCTACAGGCAGTATGTATTTCATCAACACACACTGCCAATGGCCAATAAAAAAAGAAAATAATAAAAAAGAAAACCATTTACTCTCCCCTTCAATCAATGGCTCAAAGGTAGAAATAAAGTCAGAAGGCAGAGAGAGCTTTAAAGTGTTAAGAACCAAGTGAAGGTTCCACTACAGGGCAGCTGGATTATGGGAATGGGGTTTAATCAACATAGACTTCCAACCCGTCACTCTTACTAATGGCCTCAGTGTCTTGACTGGCAGGTGTCCGCCAGTCAGGCAGAGCTGAAAGAGGCGTAGATGTAATATGCTCAGCCTGACCACAGGTGTTGCTGTGGCTAAAATACCTCCAAGACTTAACAGTGTGATATATTGGACAAGTTTGACTGGCAGCACCTGGGCTATTGTGCGTCAAATACATTGCGCTGTGACAGTGAAAGAGAAGCTGACATGCTGTTAGTCTAACTGAAAGAGATATACTGCATAGTGTGCAAAAGAATGGCACTTGTCATGATTGAGCATAGTACTCAGCTTTGTGACATGAGTTATGGAGGCGTCACACATTGTCTGTCAAGAGCTGAGAACGGAAGCACGGGAATCGCCTACACGCTGCAGGGAAGCGAAAGCTGACAACACGCACCTTGTAAACACCCTGAAGCCAAAGGTAACCCGAAGGGGAAAACAGTTTGAAATGAGAGTAAAGAAAAGAATTGTAATGAAGCTATTTGGGGAGATGTAAATAGGGGTCTTTAAATTAGAGACTGTAGATTAGGGGTCTTTAAGTGAGAGATTATGTAGACATTTGAGATTTAGAATACGAGTAAGAGCAGGTATTTTTAACTTAAAGGGTTAGTTCACCCAAAAACAAAAATTAGCCCATTATTTATCCACCCTCAAACCATCCTACGTGTATATGACTTTCAGACGAATTCAATCGGAGTTTTATTAAAAATTGTTCTGGCTCCTTCAAGATTTATAATAGCAGTGAGTGGGTGTTTCTCTTCAACAGTCCAAAACAATTCCAATAAAGTGCATCCATCCATTAAAAAAAGCAGTCCTGCACTGCAAAAAAAATGCTTTTCTTACTTAGATTTTTTGTTTCCAGCCAAAATATCTAAAAATTCTTAAAAAAAAAAAAAACTAATATAAAGTGTGACCAGATTTTCTTACCCTATTGGCAGATTATTTTGCTTGTTTCAAGCAAAAACACACTTAATTTTGACGTTTTTTTTTTTTAAACAAGAAACTTTTTACTTATTGGTTTAAGAATTTTTAGATATTTTGGCTGGAAGCAAGACAAAAAATCCAAGTAAGAAAAGTTTTTTGCTGTGCATTTTAATTAAAAGCACTATTATTGCCACTTTCCTTACACACCAGTGTATTTAACAAACTCACAAACATCAGCGTGTATTTAACAAGGTTTTTTTTCTGCTAGTAATTCATTTAAATGACTGAAACTTTTATGTGGTTGAAAGGTGCAAAGCACTTTTGAATTTAGCAGTAATACACCGGCGATCATCCTCAACAAATGGTTAAAATCAACGTGTTTTGGAGGGTTGGAGTGGGTTTTTTCATTAAAAAAAAAACGTAAAATTGTTTTGCTTTCTCCCCTGCATGTCTGCGTTCGTCACTTCTGAGCAGCACATGCACAACGTCGACATTCTGTCATCCACCTGGAGCATCTTCCTTGTACAGCCATTTACACAAGCTTGAGGAGGCACTTTTTATTATGGATGGATGCACTTTATTGGACTTGTTTTGGATTGCTGAAGAGAAACACCCCCCTCATTGCCATTATAAAGCCTGGAAAAGCTAGAACAATTTTTTATATAACTCTATTGTATTTGTCTGAAAGAAGGAAGTCATATACACCAAGGATGCCTTGACGGTGAGTAATTAATAATCTAGTTTTAATTTTTGGGTGAATCAACCCTTTAAGTCTAAAGTGGGACATGGTGTGATAAAATGAAAGTGTTGAGCCCTGAGGAATTCTGAATGAAACCTGTTGTTTCACCAGCTGGAAATGCACCTCCAAAGTAAGAATGCAATGATTTAATGCAGTAGTTCCCAACCACATTATTGGAGCCATCCCAACAATGCATATTTTGCATTTCTTCTCTATTAGTCTCTACTAATGAGCTGATTTAATGTTTGATTAAGGAGACATGCAAAATGTTCAGCATTGGGATGGCTCCAGGAATGTGGTTGTGAACAATTGCTCTAATGCAGGAGTAGCCAACCCTGCTTCTGGAGGGATACCATTCTGTATACCTCAGTTCAAACCAGCAGACCTGCATGTTGTTTTCCATTAATCCTGAACACCTTGATTAGCTGGCTCAGAGGCTGGAGCGGGGTTGGGGCTGAGCTCTGTAGAATGGTAGCCTCCAGGAGCAGGGTTGGCTACCCCTGCTCTAATGCCTCCTAAACTGCAGATCCCAACACCTAACCAGGGGGAGCTGGTACAGCCTAATCCTGCCTGATACAGATAAGAGGACTGTACTCTCCAAACCTGACAACACGCTTGCACTAACAGGCCCATGGCTTTGCCTGCCATTGAACCAAAAGATGACACAATTGGATCCAACCGGATTCAGGTGATTAGTTTGCACGACAGCAGCTGTTTATTTTGGTGCTAAGCCTTGCCTTTCTTGCCAAGACAAAAATGAAAGAGGTCCTATTATGTTACTTATGTTACACTAACTTTAGTTACTACAAACACACCTTGTTTTAACTACAGCATGCTTCTTCCACATATTGTGAAGTCACAATGTTACTCATTTAAATAATCCTGCCCAGAAACAGTAAACACTGTTTCTTCTACTCCGATTAATTGGAATGGCTAAATTGACACCATTGTTAATATTTACATCTGAGCAGATGAAACTCACAGTTATGGTTAAGGGGAGTGACACTTCTGGAACATATTTCGGAAGGAGGGGCTTTCAAAACAGGAACTTAACAGAACATTCGAGACAGACTAGGAAGAGGGGTGCTGCAATGTAAAATATATATACACAGCAAAACCACCAGTGTTAATTTAACTCTTAAATTAACACTGCCTCACAAGTTTAACATTTAACCCTCATAGAGTTAATCAACATCTCTTGTTAATCTTAACTCTTCAAAGTAAATGAACACTACCTTAGATTTAAATAGCTAACAATTCATTTGATAACTCTTAAAAACATGAATATAACTTTTAACTAAGCAGGTAAAGGAATTAAGGTGTCACAGACCTTTTCAGTTACTTTTAGAATAACTTATTTGTAAAAATAAACCCACAAAACAAGGTATGTTTACATATTTTTTTTTCATTAAAACATTTTAAAGCAAGCTTTTTTTCCCCTTCACCAAAATGTTTTTACATTCAGTGTTTTTAATACATTGAACCAACATGTTCTTACACAATTAAAACATCATAATGTCAAAGCAAAACAGTGCAAAGGCACAAAATACATATTTTTATTTCGGCCATATGTATTCTGAATGTCGTAAGGTTTCTAATGCTTATGATTATCAGTTTAAACAACAGCATCCCATTCATTACCATCAACTCTGAATGCACGTTAATGCTCACTGAACAAATTGTAGTGTGCTAATGGCGTTTGGACCACCTTGACATTAGTCTCTTTTTTTCAGCATGACGAGATGTGTTTCTGTGCATTTTTCAGCCAAGAAAGATATCCACTCCCACTTGCAGCATTACAAAAGTGCTCCTGTAAAATTGAGAAAACAGGATAATTTCACATCCATATATCAAAACTATTAATAGGTGAAATGTCAGAGTCAAGTATCAATTGCAATACAATAATTGTTCACCAAAACAGAAAATTCTGTCATCAAATAAGCCTACAATAAAATATGACAAATTCTAGTAAAGGCGGTCATGAGTAGTAAAAAATATTTTAATAGAAGTTAGTGCTGGTGCAAAATTGCTTTCTCCATTTTTCATTAGTCTTTTAGTTTATGTGTTTTTTAGATAATGTTTGACTTTCTCCATAGTATTTTAAAGTGGTAATTTCAATAGAATTCAAATAGAACATTTTACTCAGTTTCAAGATAAGAATGGCCAGTGAATGTGCGCGGAGTATACAGTGATTTGCGTGCCACAATGCACAATTAAAAGAACTGCGCTTCAGGCCCAATTTAAATAATTAATGAATAGACTGATTCTAGGTTTCCATTAACCATGGTATAAATATTGCTAGTTTTGGTTATTGGGGGAGTTACCCCATCGCCCCTGGTCATAAAACACTTCTAGGCTTGACTCCCTAGCAACCTCCTAGTAAAGCAAATGTTTTTCTGAGAAAAAGTTATATGCACAGCACATAAATACTGCTATTAATCAATACCCTGCTGAAAAAACCAGCATATGCTGGTTTTTTCAGCAGGGTATGTTTTCAAATACATATTATAAATGAGACCAAACACTTACTGTCAGCGTTTAAAGCAGCTCTTCGTCTGTTCTGCATCGCGAGTGAAAGAAAATGTTTTTGAGAAAAGTTTAGGCAAACACAGCACATATACATTGTTTTAAAAATCAATATGATGTTATAAATACATGTTGTAAATGAGATGAAACACTTAACTTTGGTGTTTTCCATCCTTGTATGCTCCGCATCAAAGAAAATGGCATCTGTGAGAAATCTTTCGGCTGGTTTAGCCGGATGTAAATAATAACACTCCCAAAAAGACACATCAAGAAATTGATAAAAGGGCAAATTTAATAACTACTGTTTACTTTCTCATCCATATCTACTGCTGGTCTGCATCTACAGGCAATTGATTCTTGATGAACAACGCTCATGTAGAAGCTTTAACACAAGAAAGGAGGCCACCTCCTTATTGTCTGTATCCATTTAGAATGTTGCCCATTTCTGCTATAAACAAGGTTTCTTTTCAGTTTTGGGAAGAGTGTTAGACAATGCTGATCTTTTGGTGGCACCGTCAACGGTAAGCAGGCTATCAAAATTAACATTCAATCCCATGAGTGTATCATGTTCCAGCAGAGTTGGGTACTGTGTTAGAAAAACTGGTACACCACAGCAGTTTTATTTTTTATTTCTCAACTGTTTGTATGCATATGTTTTCAGGTCTGCACTGGGAGACCTTTGCATGCAAAACATTTTGAATTTTGCCCACTACTGCTATAAACAAGGTTTCTTTTCAATTTTTGGGATGAGGGTTAGACAACGGCGATCTTTTGGTGGCACCGTCAGTGGTAAGCAGGCTATCAAAATTCATTAAATCTTATGAGTGTATCATGCTCCAGCGAAGTTGGATATTGTGTTAGAAATACAGGTACACCACAGCAGTTTTGTTTTTATTTCTCAACTGTTTTTATGCATATGTTTTCAGGTCTGCACTGGGCGCTTTGAAAAAAACCTCGCTCACCCTGAACAGAGCTATAACATTGTCAATAGCTGGAAGCATAGAATCCAGACAGTAAAGTCACTATCTAACAAGTTGCAGGAATACAGAAATGCTGTCAGGAAAAAAATTTGAATAGCTGCGCTCACCCCACTGCAGATGCTCAGCATGCGGGAGAAGATGAAAGAGGAAGTGATGACGTGCTTACGGAGTCTAGATGCGAGCCACATCATCAACACGCCAAAGGTGACAACTTTGATACTGGGTTCTCGGCAAGAAGAGCATGAAGTCGTTTCCATGGCAGACTACAGTTATTATCAATTATTCACAGTTATTATTAACAGTAATTTGCAAAAGTAATGTCCTTACTGATGTTAAACATCATTTGAGAATCAAGGCTGATGCAAAGCTTTATATATAACAAGCACTTCTAAAGATCTGAGGGGGAAAATGTATGTGCCTCAGCGATGATTTTTTTAAGTAACATTTTTAGCCATTTCTGCCTTTATTTATTTATTTATTTTTTATTTTATTTATTTTTTTCAAAAGGGACAATGCACATTAATTAACAATGTAATAATTAACAAGTAAACAAGTCAACTATGTGAATGTGCCAGATTTAGCCATTCAGGCTAATTATCATCTGCAGCCCCTGGCAGGTTGATAGTAAAAACCACAAATCCACAGAAAAACACATATTCCGGCAAACATAGTCACAGACCAAAGAAAAAATTACAAACCAGAAGCAAGCAAGAAACCACTACTTCAAATTATGAAGACATGTTTGATTATCCAATAACCACCCTTTTATTGAGGGTGGCTCTAGTAGATGAATTGGAGATGAAAGTGGAGGTGAGGCCATACCGTGCACAATTTTGTACACAAGTATTATATCTGCAAATCATATTTTCTGTGTCCAACTAAAATCATATCATAACATATGTATAACTTTAAAGCCTCAGTGGTTAGATTATTCCTAATATGTCTAAAATTGGCCAAATTTAAATTTAATTCTATTCCCAACTTTTTTAACTTGTTTTTTGAATGCGAGTTATATTAAATATTTATACTTCTGCTACTACAACATCTGGGTCCAGATCTCTATTTGCAGACTTTGAAAAAAAAAACCATACATACAGTTTTACTAACATTAAGATATAAACCTGAATTTTTTTTTACCAGTTAGTAATTTTAACCATTTCTGCTGATAATTCTTCTTTTAGCATGCAAGTATATAATTGTATCATCAGCATACATCTGACAATTTACAGTAGGTGCACAAACATCAGTTAAGTCATTAATATACAAACTGAATAACAGAGGACCTAATATTGAACCTTGAGGTACACCTAACTGAATTTGTAAGTAATTGTGAAATTGTGTTGCCTACTCAAACACACTGTTGTCTATCAGTTAAACATGGACTTATCAATTTAATTACTTTTGTTGAAAAATTATAATTTGATTAATTATTAATTAAATTTAATTAATTTACTGTGTCAAATGCTTAACTTAAATATAGAAAAACAGCTCCCACGGAGTTTCTGTTGAATGATACTTTCGAAAACCAAATTGCATCGGATGCACTGAGAATGGTGTACTATTCAAATGTGATATTATCTGTTCAGAAATCCATTTTTCTGCCATTTTTGAAACTTCTGGGAGAATACTAATGGGTCTATAATTACTAACTGACATATTATCACCAGATTTAAACAATGGTGTAATTACTGCAGTTTTCCAAGTACTCTGAAACACTCCTTTTTAGAGCAATTAATAATTTTTAATTTATTAAATTGGAAGGGAAGAATAAGTGCCTCTTTATAAGTTTTTAAAAATATTGTATTCATTCCATACACATCCTTTGCCCTTAAACTATTAAGACAAGAAATAATCATGTGTACTTTGATAAAACTATTTTGACAAGATGGATGTGAGGAGAGACTGAAAGCAATTGGACAGAAGAGAGGGGAAAGGAATCAGGAAAAGGCCTCTAGCTGGGATTAGGATTACCCAAAGCAGAACATTCATACATTCAGAACATTGTGCATTTCTTAAAAATTTGGTTTGCATGTCAGACAATACAGTAGACTGTAACAGTTGAAAGTTTTGGTGAATAAAGGTGGGGCCTAGTGAAGAGTCAAACTGAGGCTATCCTCTAAAACTTTCAAAAACTTTTACAGTACAAACAGTCAAGGATGAAGACATGCTGAGTGGAAGGCAAATCAAAAGCATTTTTTTGAAAGCACTCGAGTTATGCAGAAGATTTTCAGCCTTGAAAATGTAACTCATATTTGCTGCAAGTGAAAAGCGTCTGGAACAATAATGCTTTTATGGGGATTGAGTTACTGCTGCAGCTCAAACGCCTGAAGGTTTAGCGTTTGAACACCGTATTGTATTAAAGCACGACAGACCAAGGTCAGCCTGTCGCTGCTGCAGATCTCCTCATGGGTTGTCAAAACATTTTGAAAATCAGTTAGATTGTGTTCCTTAATCAAATCAAGTCATTGAGTCGCACAGTTATTCAGTCATGCGGTCGGCACACAAAGATCTCAAAAGCAGAGCATCGTTAGTCCTTGATGGAGTCAAACACAATGAATGCAGGGGTGAAAATCAATCAAGAGCGCAACACAAACCCAAAGCATCACCATGGAAACAAGTGCGACCCTGTTAACATTCCTTCATGCCAGACTAACCTGTTTACCTGGAGCTTTTCACTTTGCTCTAATGCATGATGTTGTTCTAAGCTTTGCCTGTTAGCATCCATATGCTTTTAAGCACAGTAAACTCTTACTTCTCATTTATACAAAGGCTCTTCTGCTTCATTTGCATTTGATAATTACAAGATGGACATGGAGAAATGTGAAGAAGTGTGGGAGACGGTCTAGAATAATCCCACCATCTGTCTTGGAGATGAACATTTCTCAAATCGTGCCCTCACTTAGTTTTCAGCATCAAGTAATTTGCTTGTCTTTATGAAAACGGAAACGCGGCATGACACGACACAATCACAGCCAATAGGAACACAGCTGATGTGTAAATTACAGTTATGCAGAGTCAAATTTTGGATGAATGAGATTTCCTGGCAGGCCACAGAAGTACAAACCAAGTGCCTAAACAAAATGTCCTGTTGCTCATCGCAGCTGGTTAGGACAAAAAGTCTGATTCAACATGAAAGAGCTTTTATTAGTTGTCGCATTATTGCATTGCACCTGCTTAGGACACGGTCTGACTGTGTCTCCTTCTGGTCCTAAAAACACAAAGCCATGGCATTCACCATAGAGTCAGGTCCAAGCTGACAAGACAGAAGGATCCTCTAAAATGCAACAACTGATAGCTGCTGGGTTAAAGGGTTAGTTCACCTAAAAATGAAAATTAGCTCATTATTTACTCACCCTCAAGGCATCCTAGGTGTTAATGACTTTCTTCTTTCAGACCAATCCAATCAGAGTTATATTAAAAATTATCCTGGCACTTCCAAGCTATTATGGCAATGTGTGGGTGTTTCTTGTCAACAGTCCAAAACAAGTCCAATAAAGTGCATCCATCCATAATAAAAAGTGCCTCACATGGTTTCGGGGGGTGAATAACGGTCTATTGATGTGTTTTTGTAAGAAAAATATCCATATTTAAAACTTAATAATCACTTTTTTTCTACCTTGTGCTAACTGTTGTAAACGAAAGCCGTCCCAGGCGGATGGCATAGGACATCGACACGAGTACCAACGTTTGTTTACAGGAGCAAAGAAAGCAGTTTTCTTAGTTTAGCAAAGGAAAACCAGTCTCAGTTTTGTACTTCTAATTCATAAGCGTTGTTTTGTTTGCTCGTTCGTGTTCGTCACTTTTGAGTGGCACATGCCCATATTTTTATTATTATATATTATTCTTACAAAAATGCTTAGATTCACTACAGGAGACCTTTGTTCATCCCCTTGAGCCACGTGAGGCACTTTCTATTATGGATGGAAGCACTTTATTGGACTTGTTTTGGATTGTTGACAAGAAACACCTGCCCATTGCCACAACAGAGCTTGGAAGTGGCAGGATCATTTTTAATATGTCTCCAATTGGATTCATCTGAAAGAAGGAAGTCATATATACACCTAGGATGCCTGGAGGTTGAGTAAATAATGAGCTAATTTTAATTTTTGGGTGAACTAACCCTTTAAGGAAATGCACAGCCATTATTCAGGTCTGTAAAGAAAACAGGATAGAGGAGAGTTTTTCTCTAAAGCATTGATGCCAGTGTTTTCTACAATTTACTGAGGCTTACGATGCTTTCAGAAAACCGAAAGGGTTCAAATGTCAAACACTCACAAAGGAATTGGCTTTGAAATATGGCACTCCAACTATTAAGATTTGAATTTCATTGGGAACCTTTAGAAGGATCTGCAGAATGTCCAGGAACAACAGGCTTCACAGCATTTAACTCAGTTCTTCTGATGTTTAGGAATACTTTATAACTTTATAAAGTACATAATCACCTAATAGGTGTCACTGACATGGAAATGTGTATGATCATGTGTTGATGCATTTTGATGCATCTGACATCAAAGCTCAGGAGAAGTCATTTTCACAGTTTCATTTCAATAAGTGCTCTTTTTTGGAATGGTAAGGAAGCTGTATGGTTCACATAGTACAATGAACTCTCATTTCCAGAGATCAAGGAAAACTATGTTCCACATAATATGGTATATTGAAGACAAAGTTAACGATGTAGTTTTAGTTGTTTTCATAATAACAGAATAGCTAATAATTTAGGGTTAACATGTTTTGAAAGCACAATGACAAAGCTCTAAACTGGCTGGCTGTTAGCACGCTAAAACAGACTCAGAAGAAAACAAGTGCTGCGTGGGAGAACTTCCGCGAAGGGCATTGTATAATGCAACATTAGCAAGATTATAAAGACCCTACATTCATCCCTTCTAAAGTACTCTGACCAGAGGCATCGAAGCAGAGCTTCTGCAACAAATTCACCATAACGATCATCATTCATCACTCCTTTATAACGAATAGCATGTTATTTATCTGTGAGGACAACTAATGAGACCTTACTGTAAATGTTAGTTAATATTAAAATTAATTAACAATAAGCAATTTATATGTTACAGTATTTATTCATATTTGATAACATTAGTCAATAAAAACAATTGTTTATCATTAGTTTATGTTAGCTCAGATTCATTAAATAATATTAAGAGATACATAGTAATATATCAGTAAATGTTAAAATTAACAATTGGTCTGAACAAAAATAGCAGATGGGCTGACTGAAAATGCAAATTCATTCTCTGCCAGTATGTGGCGTTTATGGAATAGCAGACATTGCCGGCTGAATGTACTGCATCAATTCACTAAATCAGTGCATTCTCTTAAAGTGCCAGTACTTTCTTAATATTAATCATACAGCGACAACAAGGAAATCACTCACTGCTCTCGATTGAATAGCTTTAGTAGCTTTAATAAAGATTAATCTTTAATTTATACAGTAAAATATGCAATGCTATTTTACATTTGATTACTTTATTAGAATTCTGCACCTAATGTAACCTAATACAAATGTTAGACCTACCTAAAAACCTGAAAATCACTGTTTATTTTATTTGTATCTTTACTGTTGTATTTATTTGTGCTGTTGCTTGTAGGTAGATAGATTATTCTTATTTTCTTTATTTTTTTTAAACATAGCACATACTGAACCGTACTAAAACCGTGACTCTAAAACTGTGATACAAACTGAACCAAGAGTAAGTTGAACCGTTGCACCCCTAACAATCAGTGCTCATATTTAATTAAATCTTAAAAACTTTTATAGCATTTAATACATCAAGTTTGATAAAACTGAATTTACCAACAGAGACCCACAGGGACCCTACTATGAGTTTAACTATTGAACAGATATGCTGAACATCCATATTCAGTCAAATGTCTAAAAACGTAGGACTGGTGTCTGGTAAACAAGGCCCTAAACTGGCCTCATTTAGCAAGGCTTCTTTAACTCCAACTACTCCATTAGTCATTCAGACAACCCACTGACTAGTAGATCTTTGACTGTGCAGTTTTGCATATCCCTATGCTGTAATAATAGAGTAATATCTGTTTGTAAATATTAAAAGATATGCTTGAGCTTGACCAACCCTTCTAACCTCATTTAGAGAACAAGAGCGTGTGAATGAATGACAGGTCACAGGCCAGCACAAAGCCAGCCAAACCTTTACCTCCATACTGACTGATATCAAACGCCACAGGCAAAAGGTGATATTAAGCACATCTATCTCTGTCAAAGATATTCAATTACCACAGGGCAATTTCCTTATGCACACTGGAGAATCGGCCTGGTTGTCTGATCATGTAATTAAGTTATTTATCTGATATACAGTTTTCATAAAACAAACGATCAGAACATGTTCATGAATTTTCATTGTGACACCAATTTTATAGCATTTTTTGCTTCATCTTAATAGCTCAGTGTAACCTTGACCCCATGTGAAATGCTGTTTCAACAAAACATCCTGTGAAACTGTTCTCTTGATGAGTATTAAAGTCAACAAGAGACGGCATTCGCAACCAATGGTACTTCTCTAATGTGAGGAACAACAGGATATTCAATGACAAAACAGCCTAGGCAGGACGTAAATTCGTGGGGAATTGACGTGAATGAACACCATGCCTAAATCAGTATTTGGCCTTTGGTCAACATGTCAACATTATTCACGCGTAGTTGGTGTTGGCTCGAATGGAAAGTTGTCTGCCTCCTAATAAACAAGGTAATGAAAGAATTCAGTTGCCTCTGAATAAATGTCTGTTGTGATCTGCACTCTGTTAGCCTGTAGATGTGTGTTTCCTTTTCAGACATCAAAGATATTGTAGCACCTGATGGCTGTTGGATGTGCTGCGACACAAGCAAGCGTGTATAAGAGCAGCTCAGGTGCTAAAGTAACCTGGAACACATCAAAGATGGAAAGATCAAAACCGACTTAGTTTAGCTTGTTTATCAGGGGTGGAGAGTGTGTGCTTGTGTTTGTGTTTATTTGTGTTTCAGCAACCTAAATGTGACTCCTTGGGATTTTCCTGAAAATGTCATTAATAGCAAAAGAGAAGTGTGATGGGCTGGTGTGTGGAGGGGTTATTATAAACTCTCTGTAAACACAGCTGTCACTTATTGTCTCTCTGTGTGTTTTAGAGTAGACAGCTTCATTCATTATAATGGGAGCGATTTAGATTTGACACATTGCAAACGTGCCACTTTCCAGGGTCCACTTTCTTGAGAAAATCTGCCAGCCACGAAAATTTAAAGGAAAAATATATATTTTTTTTTATCACTATGACAATGGAATTATTTGGCTTGGTTTTTTCCTACATATTCACATGAACAGTGAAGGCAATTATGTCACTCGCAGTATCGTCTACGAGATAAGCCAGTCTCCTTCAGTAAAACCTCACCTGTCACAAAGACATTAAGATTAACGCAACAGAAAGTTGTCTTTGTATAAAATGAGGGGATTCGAGGCTTACAAGCAGTCTTGACAAACCAGGACACTTTTGTAGAACAAAACTGAACAGAAAAAAAAAATTACATTCCTCATAAATGGCTGTGCAGCAGATACCCACAAGAAACTTTTTATAGAACAACATAATAAGTTGTCGGCAAATACAACTGATAAAAGTTACAGAAACTAAAATAAACTTTTTATGAGCAAGGGGATAAAGCAGAAGGATTGTTTGCACCTGGCAAATTAAACTGCAGTCTTTTTTGAGATCTGCAAGAAACAGAGTGTTCCTCCTACCTCTGTGAGAAGTAGTATTGGCAAAACCAAGAAAAGTCAATGAAAACTGTTGGAACGATCACTCTGATGGTCTTTTAAATGTAGATACGGAGGTATACATTTTGCACCAATCCCAAGTAGGCTGGATCTCATTAGTTTGATGCACATTTTAAACATGTGCAAGAACTTCGGAGCGGACAAGCTTGAAATGCGAATAAACTCTCATAAAATTTAAATGCACTTGGCAGAGGTGGATTATCTAGAGAAATGTGCATTAAAGTGGTACACATTAATGAAGACGTGTTTTTACCATTTGGCTGCCAATGCGCTCACTGGTCAATTTAGGTGTAAAGCCTGATGTGACTATATCAATGAAAGGCTAGACCAAATGTAGTGCTAATTAGACAAAAACACTTCATCACCCACAGCTCGCCACTGAAGTGGGTCCTCAAAATCTGCCACAGCTGCACAACCAGATAAACAGAGGCTGGGGACGTATAGAAATAGCCAATTGTGTCATCATTATGTCAGCTACTGCAGTTTTCTGCAATACCTCCCCTCCTGACAGCATTCAAAACCAATGTATAATTGCTCTAATACAGCCAATAAAACTCTCCTCCTCCTCCTCAACAAAAAAAAAAAAAAAAAAAACTAGGTGGGTTTCCTCTAGCCAATACACATGACATAGAGCAGGATTACTCCACTTCCAAAATACAAATTTCCTGCTAATTTACTCACCCCCATCATCAAAGATGTTCATGTCTTTCTTTTTTTAGTCGCAAAGAAATTATGTTTTTTGAGGAATACATTACAGGATTTTTCTCCATCTAGTAGACTTCAATGGTGCTCAACGGATTTAAGGTTAAAAATGCAATTTCTATGCAGCTTCAAAGGGCTCTACACGATCCCAGACAAGGAATAATGGTCTTATCTAGCAAAACAAAAAAAGTGACATGGAAAACATGCAGTGTTGGGGGGCCTCCAGGATCGTGGTTGGGAACCACTGAGTTAGGTTATGTCGATAAACCCTAATCTCATTTTCTCCTCCAACTTCAAAAAAAGTTTTCGTCACCCAGTGTTTACAAAGTGAACGTGCAAAAAAGATAAAACGCCCTTTACAAAAAAAAGGTAAAACAGTGATATGGAACGATTTTGAAGTTGGAGGAGAAAATGACATGGCAGTAGAATTGTCAAAAAGTACAGAGTTTGGCACTTTCTGTACTGACATTTAAAAAAAACGTCAATTTCCCGCTCACATTTGAGCACTGTTGAGCAGATTTTTAATCATCTTTCAAACGCTCCCGTTGTGCTAATGTGTGAGCGATCAGTGAGGAGCCAATCACAGTCATATCTGTTGACATGAACGCTATGGCCAATCAGCGATGTTTAAAAATCATCTCAACAGCGCTCAAATGTGAGCAGGAAATGGACATTTTTAAAATTTCACTACCGAAAGTACTGAACTCGGCACTTTTTGACAACTCTAGATGGGAGTTTTACCTACCATACCCTAACTATCTTGAACAGAGTACGCATGTGCATTGCAGAGCTAGACAAGACTAGCATTTGTGGTTCAAAAAGTGTACAAATATTATATTTTTCAAGAAAATGACCGATTGTTTCGCTAGATAAGACCCTTATTCCTTGGCTGGGATCGTTTAGAGCCCCTTGAAGCAGCATTGAAACTGCATTTTTAACCTTCAATCCGTTGAGCACCACTGAAATCCACAGGAGAAAAATATGGAGAAAAATCCTGGAATGTTTTCCTCAAAAACTTTTCCTTATTTTCTTTGCAACTAAAGAAAGAAAGACATGAATATTTTGAATGACAGTGGTGAGTAAATGATCAGGAAATTTTTATTCTGAAAGTGGAGTAATCCTTTAAAGTTCTGGTCCTTCATCCTGAGAAGAAAACAAACTAACTTAATTTCAAGTTTCACTTGACTTTCCTTGCATCTACAAATAATTTTTATCATTACAACATTATTATGAAATGCTCTTAAAATGCTGATTAATAATTCTAAATGTAGGTGAAAAATAAAAACACCAGGATTATTATAAAAGCTATATATGTATGAAATAGAAATAACTATATTTGCTGCATTCTCATTTGCATTCTGCATTAGCATTCTCGTTTCTGAAAGTACAGTATCAGTCTATTTTAAGACTCACTGTGTGTCTATTTCTGTAATAACTGTTAAAAAATGGTGTCATCTGTAGCTCTTGTAGCGCTTTACGTCTTAACCGAGAGAGAAGCAACACGCATGGAGTGCGAAGGGCTTGAACGAAGCGGGTTTGGCTCAAGATAAAAATATTATATGAAATTGCGCTGAAAGATCATTACCGTAAATGCCGTGTACAGCTCTGTTGTTTTCAACTGTAGAAATGGTAAAATGACCACTGCCATGATGTCTTACAGCCCCACTGGAAGCAAGCTGTCATACGGATCTCTAGTCCATTATTTGAAGACCCCTGATATGAAAATGATTGATGCTTTGTAATATTGAATTGTTAGAAAGGTCTAGAGATCGACCGATATGGGTTTTTCTATAGCCGATGCCAGTGCCGATGTTTAGAGGTCAGGGTCGGCCGATGGCCGATATGTGCTGCCGATTTTTTTGGCCGATTTTTAGGGCCGATATCTTGCAGTTCTCCCCTTTATTTGCATGCTAAAATGTCACACTAATAATAAGTGGATGCACATCATTTCTAAACTTAACATCATGAACATTGAACACAATGAATCATCTTGATTTTGTGCACTGCACAGTATTTTTATAAAAGATTTAACCAAAGTTATCCAAACAAATCAAACTGACCAAGCATTAAATATATAAAACAAATAATATAGAAACTGTCAATCATTTACATAAAAGTTTAAGAGCTGAGATTAATGTTAAACTTTAATGTTTTAAATATAAAATTTTGAATACAAAAAAAATGTAAATGATTTATATACGTAACTGAGAGGACCTGCCAGCAGATGGCGGCAAGACACTGATTTAATTACTGAATCATATCATTCATTTGATTCGTTCGAACAGCTGATTCATTCCTGAATAAAGCAAATGACTGTCTTTATGAATGAGAAATTGAATCATTTCACTAGATTCGTTTAAAAACGCACGTTCATTCATAAACCAAACACCGCTGTGTTTAAATGGAGATGCACAGCGGCTCAGTTGTGACTTGTTTCAGAATACTTTTGACGACAAAAGAGAGCAAAATCTTACTTTTGACGATGAAATAAAGCAAAATCAGGCAATAGTGTAATCTGCCTGCCACCCACCTGCACCTATATTTTTCTCAGATTTAGCTAACCGCACACGATCTTCATATTACTATTACTCTAATTCTTAGTTTTGCATGATGATATGATGAATGGATGGTTAATTTTAACAGCTGATCCGCACGTCGCTGCACACTTACAGTATATAGGCTTAATCACTAGTGCTTTTAAGACAAATCCGTGCTGAAAAAAATAACGTTTACTGACATCTGAACGTGACCATAGGTATAAACTCGCAGTATCTGGGGAGACGGAGAGGATGGTGCGGGCGCGAGCGCATCAGGTGCAATCATTAAACTATATTTAAAAGAAAACTGGTGCCACAGTCCTGACCACATAACTCAGGTTCAGATTTTAGAAAATGTAGTTAATGTTTAAATCATTATTGATTTATCTCATCCACGCTCGACCCACCCACAAGTAATTAGAATGCATTTTTTTATTACCAGACCCGTGGATATAACCACCATCCGTGCATCACTGTCTCTGAGGGAGGCGGAGTTATCGCAAAGCTGCATTGTTTGCGAGAGCCGCTGCCTTCTCCACCCCACACACAGAGTGAAATTCTCCGACTCGGATACAGGAAAAATAAAACAGAACTTATAACATTGGGGCTAATATGTTAGCAAACAAGCTGCTGATCATTTTAGACTACAGTCTTTAAACTTAACTGCAAATAAGCAAACCTATCACCAGCTGTAGCATTTTGCCAGTTCCCGACGGTCCTATGATTTTCTTTCACTAAGTGAAAGCAACACTTCATAGTTTACTAGTAATATATAGTACATATATGGCCATGGGACTTTGAAATATCAGAATTTAAGCCTTACCTTTATCTCTCAGAAATGTTATTGAATCTTACAAAACTTTTGGCTTGGGGTCCTTCACAGTAGCGTTCCACCTCACCAATAACACGGGGCTGCCCGCAGACGTGCCTGACTTTAAATCGGGGGTACTAAACATGGATATCGGCCGATGCCGATATATTAAAAAATGGCAAATATCGGCCCGATATATCGGTCGACCTCTAGAAAGGTCTATACCAAATGTAAAACATAGTTACTGTCTCTTGCCTCAATTGGCAGCATTTAATGTGAAAAGGACATTTACGCATTTGTCCAAAGCAGCACAGCATTGAAGTGCACATTTTGACATTATGTGTGATCCCAAGGGATCAAACTTATGACCTGGATGTTGCTAGCACCAAGCTCTACTAGCACTATAACAGGTGAGCAAACAGATATTGACTGATTTCTATAGTTATACATATGCAGAAAGCACATTGGATTTCAATTCAGGCAACATCAGATTAACATAATTTTGCTTAGTCCTTCATCCTGAATTTATTTTTTCATTGAGCGCATTGAAACCAACTCTAAGCTTGCATTCCCTACACACAGCACAGCCTTACAATTTGGCAAAATAAAGGAGGCAGCAAAATTAAGGTGCTGTTCGATTTTGACCAAAATCCAAGCGAAAGCTCTCTAGGTTGCAGAACAGAGCAAAACTGTGTACAGACTCAGGCAGGAAGGCTAGCAGCTTTAATATGTTACCTAACAGGGAATGACCAGATGGACTGGATATTGTTCAGCATCAAAGAGGGAAGTCAGAATCGTGTCGATTCTGCTATCAGCGGATGCACACAAGGGCTTTAGAAAGGGTTGAATGGGTTGAATCTTTTTGAAATGTTGAAGAGATTTAAATTCGGTGGAATGGCTTGTTCTATAAAAACCTTATAGCTGCCAGGCTGATCAACAACATGGTGTCAAAGTCGTTTAACATTTCCAGCGGCAGGGCTCCTCTGTCCTCTGCATAATTGCCACAGAATCTTTTGTAGAGCATAAAATAGCCTTTGTGCTATTGATGTCTTACTCTATCTAAAGTGGCTTGACACATCTAATCATGCTTTACTAAGTCTTATTGACACATTTAGGAAAGCATCAGGCTGCAAGATTAATAAGATGCATGATTCTTCATTACCAATAAAGCATTACTATTCTGAAAATTAATGTACTACTAATGCATATGGACAGATGGTGGAATCTTAATAAATAATAAAATCTAAGAGTTTAGATCTAAGCTGCTGTAAAATATCTTTCAACCCACAATTTTCAAAAGAACAGCATTTATTTTTGATTTACACTTTACACTTACACTTTTGATTAATGTAATGCATCCTTGCTGAATAATAATAATAAAAACCCAAATATATGTGCCCTGCGAGCATTTATTAGATTCTTCCAGTAAATGATGAATGACAGAAATCATCCCAAAAACTCATCCAGGCTGACTTCAGGCCAGTATTTATTTAAATAAATCACAGAATTTGCCAGACTGCAATTTCAATTAAATCAATCCTGCAGCCGATTAACAATTTAAAATTAAAGTCAGGTAATAAAGATATCCTACAAAGCACTCTTGTCAAGTATGTACAAGAGCAACCTTTCTAATGTTCCTCTCAAAACAGCTGCACTCATTCTCTCTCGAAAAGGTCATTTGTAATGACTGTCTCAGTGCAGTTTTCATTGTCATACATTACACTGGTTTCAGGGTCATGAAAATTCTCTTTTTCAAAATGAGAGGCTGGAGGACATGTGGAAATGAGGATAGCGGCACACGCAAGGGACGCTCAGATGCCCAAACTGAACACAAGACTGAAATGATCACAATACACCTGGCTAATGTGTCACATTTTGACAACATTCTGGACAGCTGTGTGTAATGTATGAAGTTCAGAGGTTCTGTGTCACTGTACACAAAATGTCTCATTGCATTACAGTTAAAGAAAATCAATATCAGAGCAGCTATGATAGAAAGCCCAAACACCGTGTCAGCAGAGAAAATACATTATGCTGTTTAAATAGAGGGCTTCTGAGGACACTTCCTTTAATACATTTTTAAACATATTGATGTGATTGATCGGTTGTCATGCAGGAATGTGGTATGTATGACCTTTACCTTGCATTTGCAGAAAGACTGAACAATATTGGAAAAATGGAAATGTGTTTTTTTTTCTTACCAAGTAACCTGATGGATATTTGTATGATTTCTGCAGCAATAATGATGCAACTGTAAACGCCTCTCTCTTCAGTTTTGTTTCTAATCAGTCAACGGCACATTGATGCCCAGCTAGTGTTTTCATTTCGGCACACCTGCGGAGAACCCCTCGTGTGTTTATCCTCCTGAGAACTGTTTTTGTTCTCTATAGAGCATATTTGATTTTTTTTTTTTTTGTGAATTTGTCTGCGACCATATATTTCACCATTTACAGCCACATGACTGGTGCATTCTGGGCTTTTAGAGAAAACAAATGTTGGGGGGGGGGGGGTGGCTATGGGAATTGAATTTTTAATGGCTGCACAGTCCATTTTATCATAGTTTCTGCAGGTTTTATGGAGGTAAATTGAAGACTCTTTAAGACCAAAGAAGCAAAGAAAATTTAAGGCATTAAAATGAATAAAAACATAACACACCAGTATGATCTCTGAATGTAAATCTTGTATGTCTTGTAATAGCAATGCTTTAAAGTTTTAAAATACAACTTCCGATAGATCTCCTTCACTTACAAACAATAAACAAACAAGTAAATAAATAAAAAGCCTTGTTTTCCAAATGCAAATGTTTAAAGATTTATAAACTAATGTACATTTATTCGAGAAGCAGAATGACATAAGATCAAAAACTGATCAAAATAGCATTTAGGAAACAATGCCTTATACTGCATGTTCATTTTGCATTTCCGGTAAATGTCTCTTGATTTAAGGAACTTTAGATTATTATATATTAGAATACATAAGCAAAATTTAATGCCAATACTTTATGAGTTTAAGACTTTCTGTTCCGATACAACATATTTTTAGGCCTTAATCTGTAGAAGAATGAAAAGACCCGCAAAAACTCTGTTTATGGAAAGAGGAACAATAGGTTCCATTAGTTAATATTCGTTAATGTATTAACTAACATGAATGAACAATGAACAATACATTTTTACAGTATTTAATAATCTTTGGTCATTTTCTTAATAAAAATACAGTCGTTCCTTGTTAGTTCATGTTAGTTCACAGTGCATTAACTATGTTAACAAGCACAACATTTCTTACGTTTAATAATGCATTAGTAAAGGTTGAATTTACCATGAACTAACATAAATGAATGCTGTAGAAGTATTGTTCATTCTTAGTTCATTCTAACTAATGTAGCTAACTAATAAACCTTATTGAAAAGTGTTACCATTAATCTTTTTATGAATGTAAACCTAAGCTGCTGCAGTCCAGTAAGTGTTCATTTTGAAATATTACTATTAATTTTTTATATTTACTTTTTAAAAATAAGATTTTACAGCAAAAAACACATGAACCACAAAGGTGAAGGTGGACGTTTGTACTTAAAGTCTAAACTATCATTCAAGCGACAGCAGGCATGTAGTAGATTGTGTGCAACAGGTTTTGTGCAACAATGTGTGTATCAAATATAATACAATATGCTTTACAGGGTTAATAACTCAGTTCTTGTGTCCTCTTACAGAGGCATATAATAAAGATTTTATTCAAAAATAAATAAAATGTTTCTTCTGTTTTAGACCTTATTATGGATACGATTTTTTCTAATTGTTTACTCCGTGCAAAACAAAGTCTGTTATTGGCTGAGAATTTCCTCTAGATTTGAGCATTTTGTCTAGAGTAGGCTCGTAAAGACTAAATAACAGTTTAGCTTTCAGCTTGAAAGCATTCATGTGCATAACCACCTTATAATACCACATTAACCATGGGTTATTACTGCCATAAACTGAAATGCTTATGAGGGAGCCTGAATGAATCTAAAACAAATGCTTTTATTTACTCTTCAGCTCACATCAGGTAATTATTTTGCAGCAACGTTTCATCCAGACTCCATTCTCCCACACCCTGATTTTGCAGTAACAGTGTATTTCTCTTCTGGCAGTTTGTATTCGTGTCAGACTCACCCCTATAGGCTGGAAGATAAGACCATCAACTTCATGGCTGACCTGCGAGGTGAAACTGCCCTCCAGGAGCTGTGAACAAAGCAAAAGACAATGAGAATATATAATGTGTATATAGTATAAAGAACATGTACCCCATAGTCAGAGACACTCTCCAGGAAAGGCCAAGACTGCTGGAAATCTGTTTCTCGTTAAACTTTGAAAAAATAATGACTTCCTAACTAAGTTTCCAAAAAAGATTTCCCAAATACTCTCTCCATCTGCCTATGTTTGAAAAAAAAAGGATAGCACAGTCCCAAACTCAAGCCACTGAGCCATAAGTTGACATGTCAGACTTCTTCCACAAACAGAAATGTTTTGAAAGAGCCACAGTGTTTAGCCTTTTAGTGGAAATCAACATATGAACGGCTCACTGCTTGCATATTAAACTGGGTTTTGTGAAAGTATATCAAAAAATGTACATTAGCATTAAAGCATTAGTGTCGGACTAAACTCATCTAAAAAAAAAAAACAGAGAGTGTAAATACTGTCACACTATCATAATATTGTGCTGTTTGTTTGGGGCTGTTTAACCCACCAATTGCAGGGAAGTATGTAAATTCAAAGCCTTAAAGTGACAGTTCACCCAAAAATGACTCTTATAAGTTGTGAGACTTCCATCCATCTTAGAAATGCAAATCAATTTGTTTGAATGAAAGTGGAACAACATCAGTTCACTGACAGCTGGAAATGTTCATAAAGAGATTTTAAAAAGTACTCCATATGAATAGAGCAGTTTAATCCAAGTCTCCTGAAGAGATGCAATTTATTTATACAATGAAGAGATTTTATTTAGACTTTATTCACATGTAAGCACATCAAATATGGTGAACAAAAGCTTAAACCAATAAAGTTTGTTTTTGTGTCTCACACAAGCACTTTAAACTTTCCGCAAAAACCAATCAGGTTCGATCTTGCATGTCCAGCAATTATTTCTGAGCTTCTGCATACCGTATTTGATTTGCTCTTATGTATGTGCATTGATCCATGTTTACATGGAAAAAAACCTGTTCGCAATTGTTAATGATCTCTTAATGAACTTTTAAAATGTCAAAGTTGTGGGTGAACGGACAGAAAGCACAATATGTTCTTTTTTGTTTTGAAGATGAGCAGAAGTTATATGTGTTTGGAACAACATGAAGGCAAGTAACCAATAACAATTTTTATTTTATGGTGAAATGGCCCTTGACATGCTCATGAAAAGTTTAAGTTTACATGAAACACCATTTGCAATCTATTTTGCTTCCATAATATGATGCATTTCTGAGAGGTACTGAGAGGTATTTTTACAATGTAAAAATATACAGTGGTGTGAAAAAGTGTTGATTTTTTCTTTTTTTGCATGTTTGTCACTTTATTGTTTCAGATCATCAAACTAATTTAAATATTAATCAAAGATTACTAAGTAAACACAACATGCAGTTTTCGAATTAAGTTTTTCACTATGAAGGGTAAACAAAATCCAAACCCACATGGCCCTGTGTGAAAAAGTGTTCGCCCCCTAAACTTAATAACTGGTTGGGCCACTAACTAGGCCACTCCAAAGTCTTCATTTTGTTCTTCTTCAGTCATTCAGAGGTGGATTTGTTGGTGTGTTTTGGATCATTGTCCTGCTGCAGAACCCAAGTTCGCTTCAGCTTGAGGTCACGAACAGATGGCCGGACATTGTCCTTTAGGATTTTTTGGTAGACAGCAGAATTCATAGCAAGTCTTCCAGGTCCAGAAGCAGCAAAACAGCTCCAGACCATCACAGTTCCACCACCATATTTTACTGTTGGTATGATGTTCTTTTTCTGAAATGCTGTGTTACTTTTACGGCAGATGTAATGGGACACACACCTTCCAAAATGTTCAACTTTCGTCTCGTCAGTCCACAGAGTATTTTCCTAAAAGTCTTGGGCATCATCAAGATGTGTTCTGGCAAAACTGAGACGAGCCTTTATGTTCTTTTTGCTCAGCAGCTGTTTTCGTCTTGGAACTCTTCCATACAGGCCATTTTTGCCCAATATCTTTCTTATGGTGGAGTCATGAACACTGACCTTAACTGAGGCAAGAGAGGCCTGCAGTTCTTTAGATGTTGTTGTGGGGTCTTTTGTGACCTCTTGGATGAGTCATCGCTGCGCTCTTGGTGTAATTTTGGGGTGTACCTGGGAACCACTGTTCCATGTTTTCACCATTTGTGGATAATGGGTCTCATTACGGTTCGCTGGAGTCCCAAAGCTTTAGAAATGGCTTTATAACCTTTTCCAGACTGGTAGATCTCAATTACTTTTTCTAATTTTTGTTCTGTATTTCTGTGGATCTCAACATGATGTGTAGCTTTTGAGGATCTTTTGGTGTACTTCACTTTGTCAGGCAGGTCCTATTTAAGTGATTTCTTGATTGCGAACAGGTGTGGCAGTAATCAGGCCTGAGTGTGGCTCGAGAAACTGAACCACAGTTATGTTTTAAGGGGGGGGGGGGGGGGGGGGTCTGATCTGAAACATTAAAGTGTGACAAACATGCAAAAAAATAAAAATCATTAAGGGGACTAACACTTTTTCACACCACTGTAAGTACAATGTAAAAACATGTATGCACACAATAAGTACATTGTACCAAATGATTAATTTAAATGTAAGTACATAGTAGTTAAGGCCACCTAATGTAAAGTGGGACTGCAGTTATGTATAGGTATTGGTTAGAAACAGGGTTGCCAGGTTTTCACAAAAAAAACCACACCCAAATGCTACTTAAAACTATCCCAAAATTGAGTTTTTTTTACCCCCAATCCAGGCGGTAAAATACACATTTTGTGGTGGGGTTTCTCTGGTAAAATTAGCATTCTAGGGGCTAAATATTACAATATTAGGGCTGCTTCAAACCGCAGACATGAAAAACAACCCGTGGCAACAGTATGAAAAACAGTATGAAAATAGCAGAATTGGCTACACTGGTTAGGAATAAGAGATTTAGAATATGGTCATGCAGAATACAGCAGTAATATGTACTAATAAACAGCCAATATGTTAGTTATATGCATGCCAATAAGCAACTAGTTAATATTCAATAGTGCAGTAGAGCAGGGGTTTTCAACCTTTTAGGATACGTGCCCCCCCCCCCCCCCCCAAGTTTGTCTAATTTCATTCGCGCCCCCCCTCCCCTCCGGCGGAATGCATATGCGAACATCATTTACATATTATTTGCTGCGTATCGAGTTTGTAGCATTAATTACATTTAAACATAAATGTATAACCAGCTTACCTAATGTAATTTTGAACACCAGACTACTTAACTCGATCGCACCAACTTTGCTAATGGCTGCCTGACAATTAGCTGCGGCCTTAATCAGATTGCCCCCTAGTGGAAGCCTAAAACATTGAGAGCTCGTCCTTATAATTACTCGGGTGAACGAGTCAGATTCTCGCACCCCCCTTTGCAGGTCCTGGCGCCCCCCTGGGGGGGCCCGCCCCACAGGTTGAAAACCCCTGCAGTAGAGACAAAAAAGTGGTTTCAGAGATGGAGCAAGCAATTATACATTTAATTAAAGATACAAAGACAAACACATCACTTAATCTTAGAAATAACACGCACTGATGAATCAACAATACCACATATAAGAAAGCAAACAAGGTCAATTTTGATTTCACTTTGACTTTGCGGAACATCCTTGTAGCGACCAATATCATATGTAAACAACACATTATAATAGTGAAGTGTACAGAAATCAAAAATGCATCTCTCAAACAACAGAAAGTACAGAGTGAACTTGAGCGAGCAGCGGCGGAGCTTTTACATTTTCATAAGTGCGGCCCCGTCTATAGAGCAGCTGCCGTAAATGAATTTCTCTCTAATAAATGTTTCAAGACCTTGAGCCTGTTTGCGTTTAAACGGATCTCTGCCGTCAATGTTCGCTACACAACTCAGACAAGGTCTCCCACCCAGATATCCTGCTGAACTGAACACTGTTCAATAGAAAAACTCTCAACTTCTTTCATTAGTGATAATCTGTCCTCAGCTGAACGTGGCACTCTTCGACCTTACCCACAATCCACAGGGACGGTGTTATATTAGCGCAGCACACAGGGCTACAGCAGCAGAGTCTTAACAGAGATTTCCTTTCCATGACTCTAATGAAGCACGACCCTCCACTCCACATTAGCTGCTTTATTTTCTCATTTAATCTCTCAGAAACACGTCTACGCTGCTGTTGAAAGAGCCTTGGACGGTGTATTAAAATTCTAGTCAGTCAGGCAGGCTGCAGCAAACAGCATCTTTCATGCCTAATACAACTCACTCTCAAAGCTCTGAGGAGCAGCAGCCCTCTCCATATGAGCCTCTACCTGCAGCAATCGCAGTCTGTTCAGATAAGTGGCTAGTTAAAGGCGCCGTTTCCATACCCAACCCCATTTAATGAGGACATTACGGCTTAATGAGATCATTAACTCCCGTTAAACTCTTTCAAAGTCGCGTTTGAGATGAAACGTTCGCGGTGCAAACGTGTGGGAAGAGTCTGAAATGCTGAGGAACAGGTTGTTCATGTCATCAGCGCGCTCTGTGCGCCGAAGCCACCGCCGTCGCTTCATAGTCTGCCTTTGAAATTCCCATCAGAGATGAGCCTCTTTCTTCCTTTTGTTCTCTTTTTATTTCTTTTTTTGTTCACTCACTCTTAATTTTATATTGTTCTTTCTTTATTGTGTTATCTCTTTTGTTCATTTGTTCTTCCTGTATGTCTCATTTTCTCATTCCTTTTTCCTGCTTGTCCATTCTCTTCCTCCCATCTCTTTCCTTTTTATTTTTTGCTTTCATTCACTGTTTTTTTGTCATTCTCTTTCACTGTTATTTTTAGTTTTTGTTCACTTGTTTTTATTGTTTACTTATTTCATTTTAAATTCTTTTTTATTCAGTCCTGAACCCTTTTCAAGGTCTGATCTATTCTGTTTGTTCTTTCTGTTTCGTTCTCTTTCATTAGTTTTTCTTTTTCCATTATCCTTTAGCCTTTTAATTTTTGGCCTCATTCTTTCATTCTTTTCTCACATTCCATCTCAAGTCTTTCAGTCATTTGCTATCTTTTTTTATTACTTTTTGCTCATTTAGCAGTTTTTGTTCTTTCTCTTTTATGCATTTTGATTTCTTTCTCTTTTTTATTAGTATTATCATTATTAGTTGCCATTCAACTTCTTCTTCATCTTCTTCCATTTCTTCCGTTCGAGTCTATGGCAGCCCATAGAACCACCTGCAGGAAATTTGGCACACTGATAGAGGGCAATATCAACATTACTAGGGCTGGGTAAAAAATATTGATTCTCCGATTTTAATCGATCTTCAGTTGAACGCAACGATATCGATTCGGGAAATCCCCGAATCGATTCTTAATGCACGTGCTTCACGTAAGAGGATATGAATATTCACCTCTCGTCCTGAAGGTGTCACTAGTGTTCCTGCTGAGAGAGTTTTCTCAACCGCTGGTGATCTAATCACAGCGCAAAGGAGCTACCTTAGATCAGATCAGAACATGTTGATCAGCTGCTTTTTTTGCAGAAAAATGATTAGGCTGTAGTTAAGAACTATTAGTTTTATGGACAGTTAGAATGTTTTGTATACGCAGACAAGGGCTTTGAATTGTTTTGAATTTAGAAAAATGTTTTATTTCTTAAACATGTTTGAAGTTCTTAATAGATTTTACTGTTGCACATTTACGTCTTTTTATTTTATTTTTTTACAGTAATGTGCATTTTGCAGTTTGTTTACATGGTGTACAATGGATGCACATATTTATGACTTCTTGTTACAGTGTTCATTTAAAATAAAAGTTGTTTAAAATAAAACAACTGTGTGCACCCTATTATTAATGTAGATGTGTATTTCAGTAATAAACTTAAGTAGGAGAGTTTCAGTTACCAGCATTTATATCAAAATATGGATCACATGTCTGCAAAACTAACATTTTAAATGAAATATTGATAGCGAATCGATATCGAATCGAATTGAATCGAAATCGAAATCGAATCGAAACCATAAAAATAAGAATCGAATCGAATTGCCAAATTGGTCACAATACCCAGCCCTAAACATTACCATAGCAAATTTGGAGTCTCTAACTCAAACTCTCTAGTGCCACCACTTGTCCAAAGTTTCATTCATGTCATGCTAATAGCTTTTGAACCTTGAGCATTTTTTCCCCTCTGATTCTTTGGTTCATGCAGTCAAATGAAGTCCAAAATTCAAAAAGCGTAAGGTTGAGTTTTTTCACTATTTTTTTTTTATAAAAATCCTAGACTGTTTGTCTGATTTTCACCAAAATTGGCTCAGATCATCTTCAGACCATGCTGGCCAAAAGTTATGGAATTCAAGTTGATTCATCGAGCCATTCTTGAATAATGTGCAAACGAGTTTTATGAAAAGCAAGCAAATATGGATGTGATATCTCCACAACGATTTGGTGCGTTGAGACCAAACTTGGTTTGTGTTATAACAAGCATGACCTGAGGCTACCTGCAATGTTTCGGCGCAGTGGAAGCTAGTGGTCAGGAGATATGGAAAATTTCATACCCAATTTTCCAATGGCAGCCATTTTGGGCATTGGCCATTTTGAATTTTGTTGTAAAATGCTATATTTTAAGAACGCATCGATGTATCATTAGAAACTCGGTATGGGTCTTTGGCACCATGCCCTGAGAGTACTCAAAAAGTTTGGGGGCAGTGCCACCTTGTGGCCTAAAGTTATGATATTTTGAAAAATGCTAATAACTTTTGTTTAAATTGTAACGAAACTGGAATAATATATTCCTTGGATAATGCCGAGAACATTGATACCAATTATGCCATAACTGGATTAACTTCCTGTCAGCCATTTTGATTTGTTGAAAACCTACTTTTTCGAACTCCTCCTAGACTGTTAGTCCGATTTTCGTTTTAACACATCAATGAATTTGCTGGAAAGATGCTAAACTGCATCTGAGGCTGTATCTCTGCAAAGCTTTGACATACTGACACCAAACTTTGTATGTGCCATTGCCACATTACACTGACCACGCCACATTAATTTCGTAACTAGTGATAAACCATTCATTAACCATTAATTATGAAATTTCCTACAATGCTAATAACTTTTGATTGCATTAGCCTATTGTAATAAAAATGGTCTTAAATATTCCTTGGGTCATACCAACAACATACATACCAATAATAGAACTTCCTGTCTGCCATTTTGATTTATGTTTAAAACCTTCTTTTCCGAACTTGTCCTAGAATGTTCGTCTGATTTTCACCAAATTTGAGTCAGATAATCCTCAGATTGTGCTGACAAAAAGTTATGGATTTCATGTCGATAAAATGAAATCGTATTCATACAGTGTCGCAACAAGTGTGAGGCATTATGTCAAAATGACTCTGAGACTGTATCTCTGCAAAGCTACAAAGCTCACCAAACTTTATATGTGCCATTGTCACCTTACACTGACCTCACCACATCAATTTTGTAACAGCAATACCTACTGGTCGACAGTGATAAATCTTTCAATCATATTAATAGTGACTGTATTTGATTTTTTTCAGCCGTTTTGCTTAAAATCATAAATACATCTTTAATAGCTCATTGATGGATTTGGTCTGATGCTGCATATTGACTTATCTGATGACTTATCTTGCCTTCTTTGTGCTTGGCCCCGTAATTGCTGCTTGCAGCTATATTTTTTCATTTTGTTCTCTGTTTTTTGCTTATTTTTTCACTTTAATTTTTTCTTTTATGTTCTTTTTCTTTTCATGAACCGGTTTCATTTATTCTTTTATTCAACTCCCTTCCTTACGAACAAAAACTCTACAGGCTACCAAGCCTTTAAAAATACTAAAAGATTTGAGCATGTAAACAAACAGCTCAGCTTTCCTCAAAATTTGATGTTTTGATGCAATTGTGGTCACTTACACGATATCTGCACAGCACAGAACAGATTTTTTTTTTTTGTTTGAGGTGGCATTGCTGTCCAACTACAGTGGCCAATTGCAAGGCTGACACTCACATTACTGACAGTCATGTGTTTGACAACAGCAGTGGCCAATCGTGTGTGATTCCAGCAGCGGCCAATCACAACACTGACTGTGTGCAGCTCATGCACAGGGACTATGAATGTATTTATGAGTGCTGAAGGTTTTGATAGACCACTTAAAACAATATGAGGCTCTTTATTTTCCAATAAATATAAGATATAAATACATAATACTATATACAAAGCAACATTAAGCTGATGTTATGTTTTTTAAAAGAAATCCCTAATCCCAGTGGCAATCATTATTACACATTTGTGTTCAGCACAACATTACACATGTTGTGTTGTAAACCAATTTTTGTTAACACTTTAAAGTATACAATGCCACAAAAATGTAACGAAACAGAATGAATGAAAAGAAATTAAAAAAAATATTTGAGCTACTTAATAATAATTTGTAAATTACAGTGCCATTCAAAGAAGAACTCACTACTTGTACATATTATTTTGATGTATTAACAACGTACAGATCAAAATGTATTGATGTTTTGCAAGAAACACATATTTCTATTGTGCTGTTTTCATGAGCTGCACTCACAAACAAACACACCCTGCATCACAATTTGCATACTAACCACCCTCTCTCAAATCACAGCACTGAAAACAGTATCGCAGAGATGCCCGGATGCTCTAGTCATAATGTGCTTTAGAGCTGGCAGACTGGTGTACAAAAACGATAGCGCTTCATCAGTTTTTAATTGTTTTTAAATGTCACATAAGTTTAATGGTTAAGAATTAAACTATTTTTAATGTGGATAATGTCAGAAGGAAGGTAGGAAGAGCTGTACTGTATAGTATCTGAATAATATGAAGGATAGAGAAAATGAACTGAGAAGTATCAGAATGTTAATGTTCACAGGAAGATTGACAGACCAGTTTATGGTCCTGTGATGCATATAATTATGCAGTACTCAATTAGTGACTGGATATTTATGAATATAACTCATAGATGAGTTTTGCTGTAATAAATGGAATTTTAATAAAAAACATTGTTTGCGCTGCCTGGGCTTTAATGCCACATATAGAATGGTGGAAAATGTCAAAACCACACAAAGGCATGCATTTGTACTCGTTAGGCGCATGAATATATGAGAAATACCACAAATCAATTCACTAATGCACAAATAATTAGCAAACATACTTACGCTACTTTGTATCTCCAACTGAATGCACAAATAAATGCAGAGCCATTTGCATTTATACTCAAATTCGGCTCTCAAATTAACTTTTTTCTCACCATTTGTTTTGGTTATAATTATACTTTCAATCACAGCTTCTTCTTTTAATTATTTGCTATCTTTCAATCCTCCTTTTTGTTCTTCATTTATCTCTTTTTGTTATTTCTCTTTCATCTGTTTGGTGTTCTTTCATTAGTCCTTCTTTTTCATCATTTTATCATCTTTTTTATTTTATTTAAGTTTTCTCTAAATGTGGAGCCATTTGCATCCGAACTCACTATATCACACTAATCACAGCAGATTATCATTCACAAACTGGCATTTATGACCTAGATCACAGCCTAAATGTAACGTGTCTTGCATATACAGAATGTCACAAAAGTGAGTACACCCCTCACATTTCATGTACAGTACATAATGGAATCCATGTTTCCCTCAATGAACTGCAGCTCCCTAGTACCAGCAGCACTCATGCAGCCCCAGACCATGATGCAGACCATACTTGGCTGTAGGCAAGACACAATTTTCTTGGTACTCCTCACCAGGGCATCGCCACACATGCAGGACACCATCTGAGCCAAACAAGTTTATCTTATAGTCTCATCAGACCACAGGACATGGTTCCAGTAATTCATGCTCTTGGACAGGTTGTCTTCAGCAAACTGTTTGCGGGCTTTCTTGTGAGCCAGCTTCAGATGAGGCTTCCTTCTGGGACGACGCCTATGCAAACCAACATGTTGCACTGTGCGGCGTATGGTCTGAACACTGACAAGCTGACCTTCTACTTCTGCAACCTTTAAAGCAATGCTGGCAGCACTCATGCATCTGTTTTTTGAAGCCAGGTTCTGCACCTGACGCACAGAACGAGTGCTCAACTTCAATGATCGACCCTTGCAAGGCCTGTTCCGAATGGAACCCATCTTGGAAAACCTCTGTATGACCCTGACCACTGTAGTGTAACTCAGTTTCAGGGTGTTACTGAACCTCTAATAGCCTTGGCCATCTTTGTGGAGAGCAACAATTCTAATTTTCAAATCCTCAGAGAGTTCTTTGCCATGAGATGCCATGCTGAACATCCATTGGTCAGTATGAGAGAACTGTACTTAAAGCAACTAATTTTAACTTCTCTAATACAAGATACACAACTTTGTATGGTCCTGTCAAGCAGACAAAAACATAGACATGATGAATAGGGCATGTGGCTTTGCATGGTTAAACAACATACTGCTGTTATCGCTTAGGGTGTACTCACTTTTGTTGCCAGCTATTTTAACTAAAATGGCTGTATGTTGAGTTCTTTTCAGAGGACAGCAATCTGTACTGCTACAAAAGCTGCACATTGACTACTCTAAAATATATCCAAGCTTCATTTCTATAGTTTTGTCCCTTGAGAAGACAAACTAAAATGATTGCTGAAATGTGAGGGGTGTACTCACTTTTGTGAGATACTGTATATTGCTGGCCAGTTCATGTTTTGAGAGTCAGTCCTAATGCTGAGGAGGCCGCTGAAGGATTTTCAAGGGGGCGAAGATGAGAAGTGACACTGCGCCAAATGATAGCTAGTGGAGGCTGGGTTCATATCTGATGGAATCGTGAGAGACTGAACGAACTCCTAGACAATAGTTCTTTGATCCCGACTGTAGTCTGCAGTTGAGATGTCATTCTCTACCGATTACTGATGGGAATCTTTTTCCACTCCTCTATTTTCCACTTCCTGTCTGCACATCAGATGGCTGGAGACCTCAACAATGACACCCTCTCAGTTTTCAACAGCCTGTCATTATGACTTCATCCTGAAAGACTTCATCTTCAGATCAGACCCCAAACAAGACAAAACCGACCCACACACACATCCAGCATGAGCTTGGAGGTTCAGGGCACAGACGAACCAGACTAGAGGAAAACAAGACTTATTCATGGCGAACAATGAACAGAGAATCAAATGCGGTTACGAAACGGCTACTGCGGACATGGGGTGAACCTCTTCTGGCTGGAAATTTCTCAGAAACCATCAAGGATGTTCATTTCATAGAAAATGAGAAGTGCACAGCTCACTGGCTGATGTTCCAGATATTCAACTGTAAGGGTCTTTGTATGAGAGCAGGAAAAGTGTCTTTTTGTAGGGTTCATCCAGTATCTGTGCATCACAGGTCTGAACAGCAATGTCTAATTTAACACTGCATGGCATGCATAGCATTTTTTCAATATCATTGATGATAACGTGTTTGTTAACATAACTGAGCCCCACAGAATAAACTATCTTTTGAATCAGGATTTTTCCCCCCCTCCAAATTTTGTGTTTTATAACTTATTTCACATTTATCATCAAAAATTGAGTCTATTGAAACTAAAAAGAGTCCATAAAACTAACAATGTAATTAATATTTTAAGGCGAGACACTGCAGGTGAATAGGGTAAAAAAAAAAAAAAGATTATTTATTGCCTTACTTACCCAGTTGATTGATTACATATGTTTGATTACACATGTTAGGTTAAAATATGCAAATGGGGCATTATTTAATGAAATATGCACTAATTTGCATACATTTCTAGTGCAAATTCGAAATTCTTGTTGTTGTTTTTTACATTTTAGAGTCAAAAGTTTTTACAATTTGGGTATCTCATTTTTTAATACAGAAAATACCATAGAATAGACAGAAAACAATATATTTTCACAATTCTGGGGGGAAATAAATGTATATAAACAAGCAAACCATTTATAAACAAATCCCTCTGTAAAAACCTTCAGGATATAAAAAAAGAAAGTTTTAAGAAAACTGCCTTTAAACTATGTATTGTAATTGAAATTTATTGACACAAATAGACAAAGTAGAATATTGAGGTACTTCCTAAAAAAGTAACTAATTATGTCAGTTACTTTTTATGGAAAATAATGTGTTACATTACTTTTTGAATCTGGGCAGTGTTTGCTTGTTTGTTTTTAATATAAAAATGTTAGTTTTACTTTGAGTAAGTAAAAGGTCAGATGCAAAGGCACTGGTTAATAAAATTGGATTGAATACATAAAAGATATTTGTATTATTTAACATATTTAATTATTGCAGGTTTGCATCATATTCTGAGTTGCATTTCACTTTTTTTATTCATTTTGAAGAATAATGAATCTGTTTTTGTGGGTGAGATGAATTAATGCATGTTCACATTTATTCTAAAACTAAAGTAACATCTTACTCCCAATTTCTCTCAACATGGGGACATGAGAGCTTTCAATCAATAACTGGGGAAAGAAAATTAAAAAGTTACTTTACTAGTTACTTGAAAAAAGTAATCTAATTACGTAACTTGCGTTACTTGTAATGCGTTACCCCAGCACTGCTTAACAGTGTCTTCTGGAAGGGAACAAGACACTGCGTCCTCTAGGGGTTGCTACGGGGAACGTCTCCTTCATTCATAACCTTAGTCAGGTGGGATAGATGGTAACGCAGGGGAATTAAGGAGAGAAGGTGAGGGCAGATGCACAAACCCTCGAGGGAGGTGAGTAGATGGGAACGCCTCGTCTGGACTACCTCCCTCAGATCTTGATGGCCTTGCAGGTGCTTCCAGGAGATGGCGTAAGCCGCCACACTAGCCTTCTGCACCTGTCTCCGATCCTCGGACCGGGACGGGCCAGGACCCCTCTATTGTTTGGGCTCAGACCTGGTCCTTCGAGGGATGGTTTTAAAAGCAGCAGAACATGCCGTCGCCCCTCTAAACCTTTTGATCACCATCTCAACGGAAGTACCAAAAAGTTTAGAAGGGGAAACCGGCGCATCGAGAAGAAAGCCCTTTACTTTTCTCCCGATGTCTACCAGGTTTACCCACAGATGCCTCTCCGTAACCACCATGGATCTGCCCATAGCAGTGGCGGTCTACTTAGTGGCATGGAGAGCCAAATCTGTGGTATGGCGGAGTTCTGCTACCTTGTCAGAGGAAAGCCCCTGGCCTTTATCCAGGTCTTTCAGCAAGTCAGCCTGATTAGCCTGAAGCACCACCATTGTGTGCAGCGAAGCCACAGCCTGACCTGCTGCCGTGTATGCCCGGCCATTCAAGCAGGATGTACGTTGAAGGGGCTCGGATGGCAGGGAGGGAGCCTTAAGAGATGATGCTTCACCCATAGAGAGATACCTAGCTAGCGTCTCTTCTATAGGAGGCATCCTCTCATAGCTATTCTCACGCATTCCCTCAATATTAGCCGAACTAGTATGCTGGAATCTATGGATACATGAAGGAACTGGCTTGTTCCATCCCTTCACAAACTCTGTATGAAGATCTGGAAGAAATGGAAGGCTCACTTGAGCTGGAGGGTTATGATCAGCAAGGTAATGCTCATCAAGACAACCCCGCAGTGCCACTCTCTTAGCCCACTTCCACGGCAAATCTCAAACTTGACAGGTGCATGAAAAAAACAGTGTTTTTTCCTGCAGTGTGTCCCCTTAAAATGACGAGATAATTAATTTAGAACAAATTATTCCATCTTTTTTATCAAAGTTTGAATTAAAATTTTGAATTAAAACATGAATGAGAATTATTATTATTACTCTGAGAAGTACATTTTACCAAAAATAGTAATATTTTTGGTAACTTTGGTAACTTTTATTTTGGTGGTTTGTAGTGAAGACTTCTGAGTTTCTGTTTATATATGATAGTTTTTCTCCAATTAATTGGTGAATTGCCTCAGATCAGCTCTGGAGATGATGTTCACGTTTTCACATTCTTATATAGTCAGAACATGCAGACTTTTTACACAAAAACACCTGTTTTTTAGATGTAAATATTGAAAAAAATGTCTTATTGTGTTATTGTTGATGTTGCAGATTTCTTTTTTCAAAAATATATCAATAACATTTTATTGCTCATTAGCAATGTACCCTAGTAGAGGGGACAGATATATGTGTGTGTTAAATGAGCTAAATCTTTTCTCCAGGGAAATGAGGCTGGAGATAATCAATAGTTTTTGAAGCCACAGCTACGCCAATTAGAGCTGAAGTCAAGACTAGACAAGATCAATAACAAACCCCCTAAGACCATCAACAAAACTAGACTCCTTTAGGCCTACATCCAGAACCAGACTAAGAACAGTCGGTCCAAGAACAAGGATTCCCATTTTAATGAACTGAAATGGGACAATACAGAAAAAATTGTCAAAACAGAATATATTTGTCAATTGTCTGCAACCTGTGAAACACCACCCAGACTAATTATCATCTTCAGCACGTTAAAAATAGACTGTGGTCACTGACTAGCCCTCGTCCCCAGGCTGTACACAAACATCAGAAGAATCTTGAACCTTACCACTGAGTCTGTGGAACAACCAGACAACTGTTTTCATGTTTTACAGATGCTTGAATCATTAGTTTCTTTTATGTTCTCTGAGCTGCAACCTTCAAAGTTTAAGATTAGTTCTGAAAGAGCCTCAGAGAGATGCTTTGATTGAACAATACCTTTGCATTTCTACAATATGTTTTACCTTACAACTGGATTAAAAGCAGCTTCACAGAGAATACAGTTTATAAAGTCACTGTAGCAATGGAGAACTGCTTGAGGATGGTTACTAGTGGTTGCTAGTTTATAGAGGTTACTAATGTAAATAACCACAGCACATTAAATGTTTTCAAGTCATTATCTGACGTTTAAATGGCATGTCTCTGCACAAAACACAGCCACAGGCGTTTATGGATAAATACCTTGCGCGCAGCGTGGATGTCGAAGAAAGGCTTGTTCCTGACGCTGAAGGGCTCCTTGGATTTATCAATCTGGCCCAGCTTCATTTTTTCAAACCGTGGGGAGATGATCTCCTTCTCGATACACAGCAGACGTCTGTTGAAGTCACACTGACCCACAGGCTGACCCTGCAAAACAAACCACACAGGCACAATTCACACACACAACTCAGATTCAGCATGAGTAGTTCCACACTTAAAAAAATCAATAAAATAATTACTCCTGTTTGTCTTTTGCAGACATCATTTGCGACGCTGGAAGTAATAACAGAAAAATAATAGAAACAATTTTAATGACCCTTTTAGACTACTTTCTGGTTTCTGTACTACATCTTTAAAATGTAAAGACTTGGCAAAGCTCTGTGTGGAGTTTACAATGGTATTCTTTATGTTACTTTATACTGAGTAAGTCCTGATGTGTAAATGTGATTGCGATGACAAATTTCAGAATGAGATGTTTTTTGCAGCCTTCATCATGTTCTAAACCAGCATGAGATCTTACTCGGCCACGACTGAGACAAGTAACAAGTCATGATGTCATTAGTCTTATAGATCTTATTACTGTCACCAGTAAAAATTGCATTTGTCCAGGAGCCAGATTCACAAAACAGTCAAGAATAGAATTCTTAACTGCCATTTTCGGTAACACTTTATAATAACTACACACTATGAGTCATTACTTAAGCATTGGTAAATAGTTAATTAATCATTTATAAAGCATTATTCCTACATTAATAGACATTTGTAAGCAGTTCATAAAATACAGCTATAAATGCTATATTCTTGTTTTATAAGCAGTAAGTTGTAAGTGGTTCAGGAGATCATTTAGAAAGTGTTAATAAACTATTTAAATGCACATTTATACATCTTATCATTCACACATATATATACAGTTAGTCAGTGTTAATAAATGCTTTAATAACACATTCCTACTGTAACTCATAATTAATTCAGGCAGTTATAAAACATTTACTAGCTGTCAGTTAATGGTTTTTGTGAGCTCATCTAAAGTGAGGACTATTTATGCCTTGTAAAGTGTTTACAAAAGCCGTTCTCCTGTTCTGGCGATATCACTTTTAGCATAGCTTAGCATAGATCATTGAATCCTATGAGACCAATATAGCATAGGAGAACGGCTGAATGGATTTCAAAATAGTAAAACTCAACTTATTAACACTTTACAAGGCATAAATAGTCCTCACTTTAGATGAGCTCACAAAAACCATTAACTGACAGCTAGTAAATGTTGTATAACTGCCTGAATTAATTATGAGTTACAGTAGGAATATGTGTTATTAAATTTATTAACTCACTGACTTACTGTTAATATCTGTCTGAATAATAAGATGTATAAATGTGCATTCAAATGGTTTATGAATCATTTCCTAACACTTTCTAAATGATCTCATGAACCACTTACAACTACTAACCGGTTTGTAAATAATGTAATGCTTAATTTAGAAATGATTAACTGATCCTTAATAAAGTATGAAAATACAATTATTAAGCATATTATACAGATGCTTATAAAACAAGAACAGAGCATTTATAGCTGTATTTATGAACTGCTTACAAATGTCTATTAATGTAGGAATAATACTTTATAAATGATTAATTAACTATTTACCAATGCTTAACTAATGTCTCATAGTGTGTAGTTATTATAAAGTGTTACCCAATTTTCTTTTAGTTACAAATATTTTGTATCACCCAAACATTCCTTAACCACATCTTCTTTAAGACAAAAGATGATTTTAAAATCTTGAAAAGATTAGGATAATTTAGGATAACCTCCAACTTGTTCTAAATGGTAAGGTAAGGTGTTTAATGATTTATTGGATTGTTTTGAATAATAAACTTTACAATATAACACTAGCTCCAGAGTTGTGAACAAGTTATCTGACACCAATAATCAATAAAGTAAACAGTGTATACAATAATCTGTCATGGTTTTTGTCATTGCCTTCTCCTGAATTTGAAATTCACTAACTACTACATAAAGCATCTCATGGATCTACTTTAAGTATTATGTACTTACATGTAAATGAATCATTTGATACAATGCACTTATTGTGTACATGATTTACACTGTACTTATATTTAAGAAAATATTCACTAAGTGAAAATAGCATATTTTTTGTGACGGATGCTGTTTACATTAAGCGCAAATAGCAGTTTTTTTTTTTAACTATATGCTATTTACACAGTGCAAATAGCTATATATTCTATTTACACTATGTAAAAACAACATGCTTTTCTTTGCAATAAAATTAGCAATAACTATTACATATATTATAATATTGGCAATAATATTAGGCAGATATTTGCACCTCGGTATTGAAGTACAATATAAAACACCCAAATAACAATGTAAATGATCATTTTCATTAATTTCATCAAATTTCTGTGTTTTGTTAGCAGTCGACACGCAAGCCCTCATGACTCTTTAGCTCCATCTGCGGCACGCTTCCAGAAACTCTGCTGTTTTTGGAAAGAATTGTAAACCGGTTTCTTTCTTTTTATAAAGAGCTTTTGGAGATATGAAGGATGCAATAGTACTCTATTGGTACTCAAGATTAACATGAGATTGGGCAAAACTGTGTGTTTTGTTAGTGTAACAAGGCCAACAAGGCGCACCTTGTTGTATCTTCCAATTATTGGAAGGTATTTTTTAACGGAGTGTCTACTTACACTAAGTGCAAATAGACACTCCATTAAAAAATACCTTCCAACAATTATATCTGTAATTAATTATATCTGTAATAATCTATAATAACACTATCAAACCTACCTCTAAACCTTAACCCTCCCTTAAACCTAACATACCCTAAATTTACTTACATCCCATCTCAATAGTAGAAAAAGTGATTTGAAATACAATATGAACACAATAAGTACACTGTACCAAACTATTCGGGTTTTTTTTATGTAAATATATTGCAGACACCTAAAATAAAGTGTGACGAAACTCATACTGAATTTTGTAATTGTTATGGCATAATTTTCAGCAGCACTCAGCATATAGTGGAACGTGTGAGCAAACAAGATGTGTTCATTAAAACTAGTGAGGCAAAACACACAGATACAAGATGCATTCACTCTAGAGAGAGCACAAAAAAAAGCATAAATGAATGTAACAGCACTTCATTTAGAGTTGTACAAGTAAGTTGAAAATAGTGTGCATGCATATTATGATTATCCCCAGAATTCCTATGCACATAAGTGTGTATTAAAGGAGAAGTTGACTTCCAGAACAAAAATCTACAGATAATATACTCACCCTCTTGTCATCCAAGATGTTCATGTCTTTCTTTCTTTAGTTGTGAAGAAAGTTTCTTGAGGAAAACATTTCTGGAATAATCTCCATATAGTGGACTTCAATGGTGCCCCCAAGTTTTAAATGCAGCTTCAAATGGCTCTAAACAATCTCAGCTGAGAAAGAAAGGTCTTAGCAAAACGATCGGTCATTTTCAAAACAAACTGACAATTTATATACTTTTACACTTTAAATGCTCATCTTGTCTCGTCTTTGTGATGCTCATGCGTAGTCTGTGTAATGCAGGTCAATAAAGGTAGGGCAGGTTGAAAAACTCCCATCTTATTTTCTTCTTTGACGTCAAAATCGTTCAATTTGTAAAGACTGGGTCGGTACTTCTGCAGCGATGTAGGACGATTTTGAAGTTAGAGAAGAAAATGAGATGGGAGTTTTTCGACATACCATAACTGCACTGACCCGAAAAAACGCAGATCTGGACAAAACGAGAGTTTGAGGTTAAAAAGTATATAAATTGTCAATTTGTTTCGAAAATGATTGATCGCTTCGCTAGGTAAGACCCTTCTTCCTCGACTGGGATCATTTAGAGCCATTTGAAGCTGCATTTAAACTGCATTTTGGAAGTTCAAACTTGGGGGGCACCATTAAAGTCCAATATGTAAATAATTCCTGAAATGTTTTCCTCAAGAAACAATTTCCTATTGACTGAAGAAAGAAAGACATGAACATATTGGATGACAAAAGGGTGAGTAAATTATAATTTTTTTGTTTTGGACTTCTCCTTTAATCATTAAACAGTTTTCAAATGATTGGCTGAAACTGTCATTTTACAGAGCATTATTATTATTTTTTTACTGTTAGCATAGACAGACTATTTACAACGATGTCGCTTTTAAGAAGATGCCTTAAGAAACTTAAACTGGAGTTTATGCTGGAAATTCAATGATTTAAAATGCTACACATAAATAAAAAGTGTGTGGAAAAGGTGATGCTTCTTTAGGTGACCAAGAGATGAGAAATTCTACATCAACAGACTCTGGAATGGGCATCTGTTGACCAATTTTAATTTCACATTTTGGAATACAATTAGATGCATTCCCACTGGATTTAAACTGGCCCGACTCTTTGTAGACACTCAGATAACAGATTTCCCCATTTCTTTCCATCACCCTCAAATGTCAAGCCATCTCTAGTGTGTGGGTCTTCTGGGTGGACTGAGGAGTTTAAATCCTAGAGAATGTCTACACTGCACAAAAAACGTGTATTTGAAAAGATCAGGCAAAATTCGATTAATTTTGATTTGTTCCCATTAAGCGTGATGAGGGAACGTGCTGAAGGAACAGACGTGGTGTGTATACATGCATCAGAGCGGCTGCAAGGAGCTCTGGAAATAATCCACCTCACTCTCTCTCCATCACGACTGCAGGAGCGTCTCCATGGTAACGTCTCCACATTACGCTATCCGGTCTCGGATGTATGGTAGTGCTCCGATGGGACCGCCGATCCACGTCACTACGACTAAATCAAAGCTTCATCTCCTCACTTAACGCCTCAAAAAAGGCTGTGACTCGCTTAACGAAATGGATTTGAAGTGATCTATAGAAGACATCTCCAGTGAAACCACAAATCAGACGAGTTAAACGCAATTCAATGCAGCTCTCCGCGGACAAAACGGTCCTTCCCGCTCTGAAGGAGCCTGTTCCTGAAACGATTCAGAAGACTCTTGTATTACACTCTTGTATGACAACAGTCGTATCTCTTTAGGAAGCTCCTCTTGGGTCACTTTTGTAATGGAACAAGTGACTCATTTAACTGTATTTGGAACACCACAGTCTATATTTCTACATATTTATAAACGAGGTCCAGCAGCTGATGCGTTTACACGCATGCATGTTTTATGACACTATGGTGCACCAACATTAAAAGTGACAAGTATGTCTGAGAGCTGGTTTATTTCATCACTACCAGTGAATGTTTGCATAAAGATCAAAACCAAACTCTGAAATCTGTGTGGGGAAATCTTTCGCCTTCACACTAAATACGCAATTACTGGAATAGAAATGACTGGATTTCATTACTTAAGAAACATCTAAAGTCATTTACACTTCAAAACCATGGTTTAACAAACAAGGGCTAAATCATGTAAACATAAAGTGTTCAAAGGGTTTTCAAAGGTGAGTTATTGAGGCACAGATGAGAGTAGAAGGAGAGACACCTTAGAAAGAGATACAATTTAACGGCAGACATCTTCCAAAACCAACCACTTTACATTTTACATCTTATTTGCAATTTTCCAATTTCCCAGTATCCTATCGCAAAAGGCAGCCCGACTCTCTGCGGGCAACTTTCAAGCGCAAATTGAGGAATAAAACGCTCATCTATATTTAAGAGACTCTCCAGACTTACACATTCCATATCAAAAAGTAATGAAAGCTTCTATAAATCCAGGGCCTGACAGAATTATGGAAACATTACGTGAAAAGGGAATTAAACGTAATAAGATGCAATGGTGAATCATAATAGATAAGCAGAAAGGGTCGTCAATAAAGACAGCTAGCACTTCCATTCCTGTTTGCTCTGTTTCTAATGACAATGTAACTGATTTTGTTACAACATACAAACAAATGCTATTTTTTTTAAAAATTAATTAATGTGGTATTTCCAAAAAATTATATATTTTATACAGATGAGGAACAGCTATGCAGAATGACAAAAGGAAACAGGTGCTTGCCATCTGTGTATTGTAAGAGATTAAGCAATCTAGTTTTGTTCTACATTTTAGTTTGTGCTGACTAGGTCATTTTCTATGGTTTGAAAGCTACATGGATAAGATATTATCCATTATTAGACCCCTTGTTCAGCTTTGCCATCACAGTAATAAATTACATTTTAAAGGGGTCATGAACTGAGAAACCAAATTCCATTTACATTTTGTACTATAAAAACATCCTGTAAGGCTGCATGTCTACCAAAGTGTTTTTCCCCGTGGCTACCATATTTTTTTTAAATTGTTCTCAATGGGAGCAGCACGTTTTTTTAAAAATGCCAGGAGTGTACTGAGTGCTGAGTGTCTTTTTCGCGCTGAGCATTCAAGCATTTTTTTCTCGGCGCAGAGAGTTGAAGAATTCAACTTTGAGTGAAACAATGTGCTCATCACAGTCACTTTCTAGTCAGCTAACCAATCAGAGTGGAGGAGGGGCGGGACCACTCTGCTTGTACAATGACTGAACAATAATGTATAATTTAATATTGCTTATCTCTGAGTATTTGTCTTTACCAGATGGAACTGGTGGACTACCAAAATATTGTTATAAAAAAATAATGCATGGAGAAACATTTCATTCGCGATGCGTCTGCCATATAGCCCTTTTTCCTGAGTATACGATGAGCGCCGCCATTACGAATTCTAACTTGCAATTGGATGCTCTTCCTTTCCAGTCTCAATAAAAACCCATTCAAATAGCGCCCCTCTGTTTTTAATTTAGCTAACGTCGGCAGTTTCGTGTCATCTACACACTCATTAAACTTTGAGGAGTTAGGCACTGATAATTGATGGTCATTGTGACATTGAAAAGCGATGGTGCTATGGAGCCATGGGCTTTTTGAAAACATTTAAATTAGGGCCGGGACTTTAACGCGTTAATTTAGATTAATTAATTACACAAAAATAATGCTTAAAATTTTTGAACGCATTTTAATCGCACTTATTTTTGCACTGCAGAACGTTTCTCACTGGATGAGTTTTGGCGGACCGATTATACTGGAGCACCAACTAGCGTTCAGACAAAAACAAACCACAGTGAACATGGACAAAGAAGCTGATTACACCGCTTTGGTTGGCCCTGTGGATGGAAAATTTTGTTATAAAAAACGAATGGATGGAAGCGTCGATAAGAGCATGGTTGTGTGCAAGCTATGCAACAAGGAATTCGCATATCACCGCAGGACATCGAGCCTATTTCTACACTTAATGGCAATATTGCACTGGTCTGTTGTACTTGGTTGAACAAAAATAAACAATATTTTGTTGCTTAAGCTTATGTATTCAGTCATTATTCAATGGTATAATTAAAAATCCATATGAAAAAATCTTACTTCTCACTGTTCTCAGGTCAAATATTTATATGCGATTAATTTCGATTAATTAATTACAAAGCCTCTAATTAATTAGATTAATTTTTTTAATCGAGTCCCGGCCCTAATTTAAATAGGTTTAACATTAGATTATCAGCTCGGAATATACGCTAATTTGACTAGAAACACTGGAGACTGGAAATGCACAGCATCCTTCCGGTTAAGACTTAGATGTGGCTTCCGCGTTCAGGAAAAAACGTCTATACTTCTGCGGATATTCTGTATAATAACAATCACAGCGACTCAATGAAAAAAAAAAACCCGCTGGACTCTTAAGCAATTATAGCTGGGCATTTTCATTGGAGCGCCTAGCGTTTTCAGCTAGCTAAAAACGATTTGGTGGTCAAATAGCCTAAGTTTCAGAACTCAAAACTTTCTTGTTAGTCTAAAAGCAGCTTTTATTGAAGCCAGTCTGGCAAAACGACAGGTTTTGGAATGTGCCACTCTATTAGGGGTGACCACCAATAGTCGAAGATTCAATGCTTCGATAGGAGGAGTCTGATTCGACTGGCAATCTCATAGTCGAATTTTCGCAGAGGTGTTATGAAACGAGGATCATGTCATTTTGGCTATATGGGGGTGCTCAGTGTCTGATTTCACATAGAACTACAGGTTTCCCCCCTTTTTTATGAAAATGGAACACCCATGTGACAGATTTAAGTTTCACTTTCCATGATCCATGACAGACAGGAGCATCTTGGCGGCTTCTGTCGGCCAATGTTAACAGTTTACAGTTAACAGTTAGCTGTTTTACCGTATATGTTTGCTTTAATTTATTTTCAAGATCTGAGGTAAACAATCTGTTGTTGCTTTCAGTATGGCTATAAATGTAACGCAATTCAAACTCACATTAGACACTTTTAACACCGAATAAAGCACATAATCAGTACCTGAGATTGTAAATATCATAATTTGCATGTTGTTGTTCCAGGCGCGACGTTGCAAAAATAGAAACTGTTTCTAAAATAGACAAAAACTCAGATTAACATGGAAAAAAATACCTTTTATCGTGTGTCATGGGGAGTTGCGGATTGTTTTGGTGTGCAGTGTGTGAAATAAAATAAACACACGATCAGTTGACTACAGGCGAGACTTGACAAATCTGATTTGACTATGGAAATCCTTAGTCTGGGACACACCTACACTCTATAATGTAACAGTGTTGTAAAACACTGCCTCCGCAGAAAAAGATCAACGCCTGCTTCTACATCGCCGATTTGAACATGCAGTGTAAATAATGAGACCGTCAAATGCAGGTCTACGCAGAAACCAAATGATAAAGATGTTGTGCAGGGCAAAGTTGTGGAAAAACAGTTTTTGCATTGCCTTCCTTCTGATCCTAATGTTAGGAAAGAGGAAAGACTGCGTCAGTATATTGAATTTAATAGTGATTTCGCACCACAGAAGTGAAAAAAGTTGTGACGTATTGTCACTATTGCTTTGTCTGTTATTATAGATTGTTTGAAATGTACTCACTATTTGTGTTTTTGACCTAAATCACATCAGCGTCCTTTGCTGAGAAATGTAGGCTGTCATAAATGTTACCCAATCATAGCAGTGGGCATTTACTTCTGAGTTTACAATCCGCCATGTCTATTAAAACAGACTGTTCTGATATGGGAGGTTAAAACAGGACAGAAAATAGCCTATTACTTCTAAATTATGATGGTTCCTGAGGTGAACATCTTGATAACATTATAAAGGGGACCTCAGAGAACTGTACAAAATAATAAAACAAGGCAGTTCATGACCCCTTAAAAATATATCCAAATAGAAAACAGCCATTTTATATTGTTGTAATATTTCACAGTATTAATGTTTTTACTGTATTTTTTATCAAGTAAATGCAGCCTTTGTAAGCATTAAAAATCTTTCTTTAAAAAACATAACTTAATAACTTAAATATTCCAGATTTTGCCCAGTAGGGTCATTCTTCGATTGGGGTGGACAATGAGAAGCAGAATTTGTCAAAATGCTTGTTTGTTTGTTTTTTTAAAATAAAATGTACTGCTTAGCATTTAAAATTAGTTTAATATACTATATCAATTAAAATCTAAGCTTAATTGTGATTTATATCTATGGTGTTACTAAGAAAGACAGTATCACCACATACAGTAACACCGCAGATAAATTAGCCTAAATCCAGACTTTTCTAAAATGGAGGCTACCATCATGATGATTTCAAGATCAGTGGACATTTTGGAAATACTAATATTAACTTAATTAAATATGTATTTTAAAACAAAAATGTAACTATTAACAGTGCACAAATTGTGTTTACCCTATAGAATACAAAACAGGGCTGCACAATTAATTGCACGATGTTGTGAGACGCGTTTAGTCAATGAAGCCGGTACTTTGATTAGTAGTAAATCTCCATCACGTGCGTTCAGCTGGAGCGGCAATTAATACACAGTATTAACAGTGTAAATCACTGACAAGCTACGCCAAATCGTGCTCAAAATTTGATTTTGAGCGCGGTTTGGCGTAGCTTGTCATTGACTAAATGCGCCTCACAACGTCGTGCGATTAATCGTGCAGCCCTAATACAAACATGCAAACATTTTATGATTTATTGGCATTAAAAGTTTATTTCAACTGTTGTAAAGTAGAGTGACACCACTTGCCACCACAAATGAAGAATGACTCAGTAGCAGTGTTGGGGTAACACAAGTTACAAAGCCAGATTACTTTTTTCAAGTAACACATTATTTTGACTTTACAAGAAAACATCTGGGTTACTTTTTCAAATAAGTAACACCAATTACTTTGTTTTCCCATTTATTTGACAGTAGTTCTTGACTAAATGTCTAGACTAAATGCATTTATTCATCTCACTTGCATTTTTTACATTCAAAACAAACATGCAAGCCCAGCCCAGATTAAAAAAGAAAATGCAAAAGTAACAATGCATTATTTTCCAAAAAAAGAGTAACACAGTTAATTACTTTTTTGGGGAAAGAGCACAACATTGTAATGCATTACTTTTAAAGGTAACTTTCCTCAACACTGACCAGTATTGCATACCAAATGTCTAAGGAATGTACAGAGATCTGCTAAATGTCAAATATAATACTGCTACAAAAAAAAAAAAAAAAAAAAAAAAAAACTGTGAGTGAATCAACACCTGTTGAGTGAACCATGACTTTTGTGATAAAAAACTCAAGACTTGAGCCAAAATCTGCAGCAGGGCTGTCGTCAGACATAAGTCAGCACACAAAGACCTCAAAAGGGTACTTTCAACCCATCTAATTTGCACACTACAACTCTCCTGAAAGTCTGTAATGACTTGATATTTTGCAGTTTTATGTTATTACATGATATTCTGTTAATTGTTCCCTTCAGTATGCTAAATTTGTTTCTGAACAAATATCTTTGTTCAATTCAGAGCAGTTGGAATTGAAATGGCCATGTTACGGTGGTTCTGCCAGATTTCAGAAAATGACAGAGGCTCTGACTCACTGTGATTTGGTCTGTTCGGCGTCTGGCCAGAGCTCTGGAACGCCATATTGAACATTTGGTTAATCCAACACACAGACATACAGAACAGACAAGAGAAAACATTTTCTTCCGTAACAGGGAGAATTAGCAGGTGATTTTGACTTTTGTATTTTTAAGGAAACAGTGGTGTCCATTACATGACAAAGGCATTGCTGTGCTGTTACTAAGGTGCTGATCTGGGTGGTTGCTAGGTGGATACTTATTGGCTCTATGGTGTTCAGGTCTCTGGAAAAGGCACAGTTTTTCAGTGTCTGAAATCTAGGGTATTTTTCGCCCATGTTCCAATCTGGTAGGCGAAAAATGTCAAATTGCTTGGAAAAGTAATAGCAAAAATCTCTCTACAAATCCACGATTGAAAGTGTGATTCAAGTCCGCTGAGCCTGTTCTAAAGAGGTGATTGAGGCAATAAATAAAGCAGCATAATGTCAAGGTAAAAAAAAAAAGCACTTGAAAGCTTTTAAAGTTTCTTTAATAGAATACAATATGTCTTCTACATAAGGTTTGGGGTCTTTTTTTATGTTTTTAAAAGAAGTTTCTTCTGCTCACCAAGGCTGCATTTATTTGATCAGCAGTAAAAGCTGAATTTTCTGTCTTCACTGTCACATGATCCTTTAAATATCTTTCTAATATGCTGATTTGCTATTCAAGAAATATTTCTGATCATGATCAATATTGAAAACAGCTGTGCTGCTGATTTTCTTTTGTGAAAACCGTTGTTAAATGAAGGATTCTTTGATAAATGTAAAGTTCAAATGGACAGCATTTATTTGAAATAATTTTTTTGCCACATTATAAAAGTATTTACTGTCCCTTTTGATCAGTTTAATGTGTGTAAAATAATTAATTTCTTAAAAAAAAAACTTACCAACCCCAAACTTTCAATTGCAGTTTATGACTAACCATATTTTTTTTAAATAAATCTACAGAGTTAATTTTGTAAACAAGACTACTGACAAACAACACAACATACGTAAATGTTTCTTCATTTTTTAACATTTTTGTTAGAATTATCACATTTTCATGGTCTAAAACTATTTTCTTGTACTAAAATTGTGTAAAACTGTCTAAAATGAATGAATAAGACATGATGAATTGTTGACAAAAAATGTAGGTCATTTATATATTTATAACTGAAAATAAAACCCTTAACAAATTAACACTAACATATGAGCACTATGCTTGCTGCTTAAAAGTACATTTAAATAAGCAATAAAGTTAAACAATCAATAAACTGGAAGTGCTGTTTCTTCTTTTTTATTGGTTGTAAACTGCAAGTAAGCAGCAGTAAGAGCAGGTTTCAGATGTCACATTATCTGATGATAGCTCTGCAGAACCAAGCAAAAACATCTGTCATGAACAACTACAGTTCTGACACCATATAATAAAGGAGAATTTTGCTGCAAACACAAAGGCCGGGCAAACCATATACTGACATCTGACTTTGTCCACACATAATCTCACTTACCTTCTTCAATATATCCTATCTGAAGTATAGCTGAACTAAAAGCCTCACGCAAACAAAAAAACTGTCTGACAAGTTAGTCTGCTGCATCCTCCACAACCTAGTACTCAGAAACAACCAGCAAGATGATGAATTGTGCTGTGAAATTTGTGCACTAATTTCCTGGGCGTGTTTTCGCTGTTACTTCATTTGCATATTTCCTTTAATGAACCAGGAGCTAAAACAACTCCAACAGTGCGTGAAAATAACGCTAACAGCAGGCACAATCCATCCTGTAGAGTTCTACGAAAAACAAAAGATAGGACTACCAACTTTCATTTCTTCTACATCCCAGAGGCCGCAAATCATCACTACAGGAGGAGAATGTAAGAATCGGTAGGAAACCTTGAGCCTACATCACAAAAACAACACAAAGTGCTTGAGTATTTTAAAATAAGTGCTTTTCATTCAGTTCTGATGGGAGCCTCCAAACCTCATGTTGCATGGCCCAAGACTGCCAAATGAAGCAGAACACCCTGGAACCCCACAGTACAAGTGGACCGCTTGGGCCCCATGGGAGCCTTGGCGCATTTTGCGTGTTGACCACTGACGCATTGAACGCACTTACCACAAGAGTCCCCAGGACTATTTTTAGACATCTGTGCCTCCCAAATCAGCTTTTCCTCATTTTTTTCTTCTAAAGCCCATGACTTAACATACAGCAGAATGAGGGGTGTTCAGTGCCGTGTAGCGTGTTTAAAGGCAAAGATATGGTGTTTGAACACCAGAATGGAAAGCATCCCTGAGCTTTACAAGATTAGATGCCAGATGGCAAATCACGGCCAAAGCTGATGCTATGTCTCTGCCTTGCTAGCTGTCCAATAAGATGCATGTGGGAAAAATTCCCAATTCAGGGAGGCAGAAGTTTTGGAAGACTCTAGTCCAGCCCAAAATATCAAAGGGTTGTTAAACTGCTCAGCAGCCAGTACAGCAGACATCCATTAGCACTGTATAATATGCTTTAGTTTCTAAATGTATGTAAAATAATCAGTTTTTGTTACATTTACAAGTCTACACTGTCATTACTGCACATCAGTCTGTTATTGCAGTTTTATCAATCTCAGATTAATCAATCCCTAAAAGTCAAAAATGCAAACTGTGGTTGGTTGTGTTAATGAGATAATGAATAAATCTTCCTGAATAAATGGGCTGTTTGAATAAGCTACAAATGGATTTTATGCTGTAAATCCAGACAGACACAAAATAAGGGTTGAGTGCAAGTCAAGACAAGACCAAAAGAAGGTTGAGTTTGAGTCAAGACCGGGACCAGAAGAGGGTCTAATCCAAGACAAGACAGAGGGCAGAAAAGGGTCAAGTCAGGGTTAAGAAAGACACCAAGGTCAAGGCCAAGTCACAAGAAAGACTAAAAGGGAGTTGAGTCCAAGTCAAGACCAAGACCAGAAAAAGGTTGAGTCTGATTCAAGACAAAAACAGAAGAGAAACAAGTCAGAGTCAAGACAGAGACCAGAAGAGGGTAAAATCTTGACCCAGATCAAGACCAGTGTCCATTTTATAAACTGCTTAAAGTAATCCTCAAAACCTCTAATCATCTACTTTTTTATTCTTAAAATTCTAAAATTTTAAAAAAGGTAGTTTGGTCTAATCTGGTTGGTTAAATTAGTTCTTAAGACACCAGTCTTAACATAGTGGCTGTTTATGGAACTAGCCCCAGAAAAGAAGAGAGTAGAAGAGAGTAGAAGAGAGTCTTGTCCGAGACCAAAAGACCAGAAGAGGATCAAGTCCAAGTCAAGATTGAGAACAGAAGAAAGTCAAATCAGAGTTAAGACAAAGTCCAGAAGAGAGTCTACTCTGAGTTAAGAAAGGAGAAAGGAGTCAAATCAAGATCAACAGCAGAACTAGAACTAGCCCCTGAAGAGGGTCAAGTCCAAGTTAAGACAGAGCCCAGAAGAGGGATGAGTCTTAATTAAGACTGAAACCATAAGAAGGTTGAGTCTTAATTGAGACCAAGACCAAAAAAGACAGAGACCAGAAGAGGGTCAAGTCTAAGTCAAGACAAAGACCAGAAAGTGAACAAGACTGAGTCAAGAAAGACACCAAAAGTGGGTCAAGGCCAAGTCAAACCTGAGACTAGAAGAGGGTTGAGTCCAAGTCAAGACCAGAAAAAGACTGAGTCCGATTCAAGACAAAGACCAAATTAGTCAGAGGTCTAGTTTAGGTCAAGAAAGGAGTATAGTCCAGATCAAGAGTAAAAGAGGGTCTAGTCTGATTCAAGACAGACAACAGAAGGCTAAGTCCAAATTGAGACTAAGACCAGAAGAGGGTCAAGTCCAAAATAAGACAAAGTCCAGAAGAGAGTCTACTCTGAGTAAAGAAAGAGATGAGAAAGAAGTCTAGACCAAATCAAGAACAAGAACAGAAGAGGGTTGAGTCTGTGTCAATACCAAGACCAGAGGAGGAAAGAGTCTGTGTCAAGACAGTGAACAGAAGAAGGCTGAGTATTAATTGAGACCAAGACCAGAAAAAAAGTAAAGTCCAAGAAGTCCAGAAGAGTCTGATCAGAGTCAAGAAAGAGACCAAAAGAATCTTGTGCAAATCAAGATCAATACCAGAAGAAGGTTGAGTCTGTGTTAAGACAAAGAACATAAAAAAGTTAAGTCCTAATCATGAACAAAACCAGCAGTGAAGAGGGTTGAGGTGATTTATGAAAAAGAAATAAAAACATTAAATTTAATATAGTCATTAATCACTCATTTATATGCACAAATACTTGCTTTTCATTTAAATCAATAACTGTTCTACAGTGTAGATAAGTAGCACACAGCAATGACAATATGGACAGGTACAAGTAAAAATATTACAAATTAAATTTAAATAGCTCAGCCCTGTAATTAAAATGACTTGTTTTTTAAAACTAACTTTGCTTAAAGGTTGTATCAGCGATTTCTAGCCTAAAACATAAAGTGTCAATTTCAGCTGACCTTTCGTCACGATCCGCTCGCTGCTTGCCCCATAAATTGTCTGTGAAAAAAACGCGTCTCTCTGGTCAGCCTAGGGTCCGAGATATGCCAAAGGCTATAAATCGCTGATACAACCTTTAATCTTCGCTTTCAGGCAGCTACTTAGAGATAAAAAGCACTTTTTATGGTCACTATTGTAGTTTGATTAATATTCTGTCACGAGCCGGGTTTGACTCTCGTCATCTATCTTTTCTCTCTATGTTATTCGGCTCTCTTCCCCAGCTGTCCGCTATCTCAATCAGGGCTTGCGCTGATTGTTTCAGCACCTGTCCCCCCTTTTCGCTCTGATTACCCTCTCTATTTCTACCTGTGTGTTCCTGGGCTTTTCGCCAGATTATTGCTCTTCATTTCTCTACCGATTCACGGTCTTTTGCAAGTCTGTAGCGAGTCATTGTGTTATTAAGTCCAGTCCAGACCAAGTTCTGTCCTGTCGTGTCGAGAGTAATCTGTCAAGAGTCTTCTGTGTTTGTCCAGTCTACCTGCTCTAAGCCGACGGCGGTTCGCTCTCCCCAGGACGTACTCCACTGGTTGGCCCGCTCCTGCTGAGGATTTCACCCCATGCTGCGCTGCCAGGGTCTGCGCACTACAGCTGGTGATCTGTGACTTTTCGTTCCTGTTATCTCCTCCGTTATATTCCCTGCTCTGCTCTACTGAAGAGAGATGGACGGCAGACAGTCTGAGTTACGATTATTTCTACAAAGAAAATATATTTTTTTAAAATATATTTGTGTTTTTTTCCCAACCTTCGCCTCTGGGTCCTTCTCTTCAAATAACAGAATAATCTGGCCACTCTATGGACCCAGTGAAGGAGACCCCCATTCGCTCTGCCGTCGAGCTTCAAGGAGGAGATGATCAAGGTATTTGACCGCTCTGTCTTTGGTCAGGCGGCTTCTCGTTTGCTTTCTTCTCTCCACCAGGGAAGGCGTTCTGCGGCTGATTACGCGATCGAGTTTCGCACCCTAGCCGCCACCTGCGAATGGAACGAGCCTGCTCTCACAGCGCGATTCCTGGAAGGACTGACAGGAGAGGTCAGGGAGGAGATTCTCTCCCGGGATGTGCTGGCTGGCCTGGATCAGCTAGTGGAGTTGGCAATCCGCCTTGACAAGCGTTTCGAGGGGCGCCGCCATGCTCATGCTTCTGCTCCGAATTCTCAGTTCGTTTCCACCTCCTCCCCTTTTTCTGCAGCGCTATCACCCGATCCAGAGCCTATGCAACTAGGAAGTCTTCGCATTTCTGGAGCAGAGCGCCAATTCCGAATTCACGAAAGACTGTGTCTCTATTGTGGCACTGAGGGACACTTCGCTACCAAGGTGTCCAGTAAAAGAGAGAGCTCATCCATAGGTCGGGGAATATGGGCGAGCGTGTCAACCTTTTACCCTGCTATTTCCTCTCGTACTTCTTTTCACACTCTTCTGCGTTGCGAGGGTACCACCCTTTCCTGCTCTGCCCTCATAGACTCGGGGGCCGAGGGCAATTTCATTGATGAAGACTGGGCTCACCGGCACGGCATTCTCCTTCTGGAGGTGGAGAATCATCTTCCTGTTTTCGCTCTGGATGGGAGCGTCCTGTCCAAGATCCTCCGTGCCACTATCCCGGTTAGTCTAACCATTTCTAGCAACCATCAAGAGACTATTTCTTTTTTTTGTTTTTCGTTCCCCTCTAACCCCTATTGTTTTGGGCCACCCATGGTTAACCCAGCATAATCCTCAGATTAATTAGGTAGACGGTACCATTTTGTCCTGGAATTTGTCTTGTCATGTCAAGTGTCTTGTCTCGGCCGCTCCTGTTGTTTCCTCTGTTTCTGTGTTTCAGGAGGAGTCCGGTGATCTATCTGGCGTCCCGAGGGAATATCACGATCTGCGGGCGGTGTTCAGTCGGTCCTGGTCTGCTTCTCTTCCTCCTCACCGACCTTATGATTGCAGTATTGACCTTATCCCAGGGAGCTCAACCCCGCATGGTAAATTGTATTCCTTGTCCATTCCGGAACGCGAAGCGCTGGAGAAGTACCTCGCCCAATCGTTGGCCGCTGGTACTATCGCTCCCTCCACGTCTCCCACGGGCGCTGGGTTCTTTTTTGTCGCCAAGAAGGACGGTTCTTTGCGTCCCTGCATTGATTACAGGGGCTTGAACGACATAACTATCAAGAACCGTTACCCCTTGCCACTTATGTCGTCAGCCTTTGAGATTTTGCAGGGAGCAAAGATCTTTACTAAACTAGACCTCCGTAACGCCTACCATTTAGTATGCATAAAGGAAGGCGGCGAATGGAAAACAGCCTTCAATACCCCGTTAGGTCACTTTGAATATCGGGTTCTTCCTTTCGGTTTGGCTAACGCACCCTCTGTGTTTCAAGCGCTCGTTAATGATGTCCTTAGGGATATGCTTAACATTTTTGTCTTTGTCTATTTGGACGACATACTGATTTTTTCGTCCTCCCTCTCTGATCATGTCCAGCATGTGCGCCGCATTTTACAACGTCTGTTAGAGAATCGTCTCTTTGTAAAAGCAGAGAAGTGCGTCTTTCATGTCGATTCAGTTATCTTTTTGGGTCATGTCGTGTCTGCCGCTGGCATTAGTATGGATTCGGCCAAGGTGCGCACCGTAATCGATTGGCCCGTTCCAGATTCCCGCACGGCTCTCCAGAGATTTCTGGGGTTTGCGAATTTTTATCGGCGCTTTATCCGTAATTTTAGTCAAGTGGCCGCTCCCCTGACCGCCCTCACCTCGACTCAGCCCCGTTTTGTCTGGACCGAGTCGGCTCAAGCAGCTTTCGATAGACTTAAGAGTTTGTTCTCCTCCGCTCCGATTCTAATTACTCCTGACACTACACGCCAGTTTATTGTCGAAGTCGATGCGTCCAATGTTGGTGTTGGCGCGGTGTTATCCCAACGATCGCAGGACAACTGGGTCCATCCGTGCGCATTTTACTCCCATCGTCTCTCACCAACCGAGCGTAATTATGATGTTGGCAACCGCGAACTCCTGGCCATCCGTTTGGCGACATTAGCTAGAGGGAGCGACCCTTCCATTCATCGTTTGGACTGATCATCGTAACCTTGCCTATATCCGCTCGGCTAAAAGATTGAATGCTAGACAGGCACGCTGGGCTCTGTTTTTTGACTGGTTCAATTTTACTATTTCGTATAGACCCAGTACCAAGAACATAAAGCCTGACGCACTTTCCCGTCAGTTCGAATCATCAGACGATCCCCCGTCCACTGAGACAATTCTGCCCAAGGGCCGTGTGGTTGGGGCGGTGGTCTGGGGAGTCGAGCAACAGGTAAAGAAAGCCCTCTCTCATGTCTCGATCCCTCGTGGTTGCCCTGAGGGCAAATTATTTGTTCCCGTGTCCGTGCGTCCAGCTGTTTTCAGCTGGAGTCACGCTTCCCGGTTAGCTGCTCACCCCGGAGTCAGGGGTTCTCTAGCCTCGGTTCGCCAACGTTTCTGGTGGCCAGCTATGGTCCAGGATGTATGCCGTTTTGTCGCCTCTTGTCCTGTTTGCGCCCAATCTAAATCTAGTAATTCTCCTCCTGCCGGTCTGCTCCACCCCCTACCCGTTCCATCTCGCCCATGGTCGTACATCGCACTAGATTTCGTTACTGGGTTACCTCCCTCGGCAGGTAATACAGTCATTCTTACCGTTATTGACCGTTTTTCTAAAGCAGCCCATTTTATCCCTATTCCAAAGCTCCCGTCTGCCAAGGAAGCCGCACTTACGGTCTTTGACCATGTCTTCAAGATTCACGGCTTACCCTGTGACATCGTCTCGGACAGGGGACCTCAATTTATTTCCCAATTTTGGAGGGAATTCTGCCAACAGATTGGGGCAACGGTCAGTCTGTCATCAGGATTCCATCCTCAAACTAATGGTCAAGCCGAACGCGCCAACCAAATTCTTGGGCGATTATTCCATACCCTAGCTGCCCACAACCCTGCCTCTTGGTGCGAAAATCTTGGGTGGGCCGAATATGCGTATAACTCGCTGCCGTCGTCTGCTACCGGTCTTTCCCCCTTTTACGCCTGTCTTGGTTATCAACCCCCGATTTTCTTCTCGCAGGAGGTTGAAGCTTCCGTTCCCTCTGTCCAAGCCCTTATCAGTCGTTGTCGGCGAACTTGGAGGAGAGTACGGCAAGCTTTATGTAAGACTAGGGAGCGCACTCGTCGAGCCGCCAATCGCCACCGCTCACGAGCCCCTCGATACGTCTGCAGTCAGAAAGTCTGGCTATCTACTCGCAATTTGTCGCCGTCCCGCAAACTGGCACCCAAATTTATCGGCCCCTTCTCCATAGTCAAGGTCCTCAGCCCATTTGTGGTGCGTCTGAGACTCCCTAATTATTTATGACGTGTCCACCGTTTTCCACATCTCTTGTATCAAACCTGTCATCCGCCCTCCCTCCCGTCCTTCTCCCCCCTCTCCCCCTCTCATTGTCAAGAACCCCTCTGTCTTTAGAGTCAAGAAGTTATTGGCCGTCCGCCCTCAGAGAAGGGGCTTTCAGTATTTGATCGATTGGGAGGGATACGGCCCGGAGGAGAGAAGCTGGATTCCGGCCCGGGACATCCTGGACTGCTCGCTCATTGAGGATTTCCTTTGCTCGCGTCAGTCCTCTACCTCAGGAGAGTCTGGAGGCGCTCCTCGGGGGAGGGGTATTGTCACGAGCCGGGTTTAACTCTCGTCATCTATCTTTTCTCTCTATGTTATTCGGCTCTCTTCTCCAGCTGTCCGCTATCTCAATCAGGGCTTGCGCTGATTGTTTCAGCACCTGTCCCCCCTTTTCGCTCTGATTACCCTCTCTATTTCTACCTGTGTGTTCCTGGGCTTTTCGCCACATTATTGCTCTTCATTTCTCTACCGATTCACGGTCATTTGCAAGTCTGTAGCGAGTCATTGTGTTATTAAGTCCAGTCCAGACCAAGTTCTGTCCTGTCGTGTCGAGAGTAATCTGTCAAGAGTCTTCTGTGTTTGTCCAGTCTACCTGCTCTAAGCCAACGGCGGTTCGCTCTCCCCAGGACGTACTCCGCTGGTTTGCCCGCTCCTGCTGAGGATTTCACCCCATGCTGCGCTGCCAGGGTCTGCACACTACAGCTGGTGATCTGTGACTTTTCGTTCCTGTTATCTCCTTCGTTATATTCCCTGCTCTGCTCTACTGAAGAGAGGTGGACGGCAGACAGTCTGAGTTACGATTATTTCTACAAAGAAAATAAAGACGTTTGTGTTTTTTTTCCCAGCCTTCGCCTCTGGGTCCTTCTCTTCACATAACATATTCCCCCATTACCAGTTTTGAAGGAATTTAGTAAATTCGTATTTGTCCTACCCCAATATCAGTAATTAAAGCAGCAAAAAGCTTATTCTAGACTTTATTAAACACAGTCTCTCATGGGTAACACCAAGGTTTAACAAATAAATACAATTAACCAGCATGACACCACTGTGTTAGCATGTGTGCCCAGTATGTGCATTGTTTTTTTTTTTTCCCATAATCAGCAGTATCTGCAGAGATTGACAATGCTAACAACAGGATATTGGGATCTGGAACTCTCTGTGTGACAGTGATGCCAGCAAAAGCGATAAGAGATATTTTAGTAGCTTAAATCATCTGGAATCCATCTGGAACAGTGACCTAGTGCAACCGTAATGGCTTGTACCAGGCCAGAAAATCCATCAAATTCATTAGCAAGTGCACAAATTGTTACTTGCGCTAAGACGAACAAATGGCATCCAAAAGCTCTAAAATGTAACCTGCTATTATATGTAAACAGTTTTTTTTGTAAACAAACAAAACTTTGTTTTTTTCTTTTCCAATGTTTCCTATTTATTCTACTGATGAAGTTTAGAATCACAATAAAGTTGTCTTTGAAAGAAAGCAGTTCTTCAAGGCTACATTAAACTGATTCAAATCAGAGGCTGATTACAAATGACTATTTAAAATAAATTCTGTTCTTCAAAACGCTGCACAACCATCCCCAACTGTGCTAATATTAAGCACCACAGTACCAAATTACCATATTTTAATGATTCCTTAAGGGTGAGATGATACAGTGTTTTTCTTAAGAGACTGGAGTAACGGCTGCTACGAATTATGCTTTGCCATCACAGGGAAAGACTGAATTATATAAGACTATTTTGAAGAGTAATAATAATGTTCATTATTACTAATGTCTTTGGCTGTATTTTAATCAATTAAGTAGTATACTTGAGTATTAATATCCTCCAAAAATGAGTTTTGAGACATTCAAACAGAACACGTTTTAGTATTCCCCTGCAGTGCTCTCACCTTTCACTTCCTCGTGTCTTAAATGTTTAAACACAACAATATATTACGTTTAAAAGGGTCTTTAGTATTTCTATAGGCTGCTATTATTTTAAACCCATCATTATTTTTGTGTCAGTGCACATACTCTGATGCTCTGCATGATGTTGTTTTTGTGCAGATGACTCAAGTTTGAATCCGACCTGTGTCTTTTCTCAACCGACCCCATGTTTCCTGCCACTTCACTGCTGTCTTATCTAATAAAAAGGTCAAAAGCCTATAAATAAAACACTACCACATCACCAAGAATTTATAAAGGCCCTTCCTAATACAATGTGTGACCCTGGACCACAAAACTAGTCATAAGTAGCACAGGTATATTTGTAGCAAAAGTCAACTTTGTATGGGTCAAAAATATAGATTTTTCTTTTATGCCAAAAATCATTAGGATATTAAGGAAAGAACATGTTCCATGAAGATATTTTGTAAATTTCCTACTGTAAATATATCAAAATGTAATTTTTGATTAGTAATACGCATTGCTAAGTACTTCATTTGGACAAGTTTAAAGGCAATTCACTCAGTATTTTGATTTTTTTTTTTTTTTGCACCCTTACATTCCAGATTTTCAAATAGTTGTATCTCAGCGAAATATTGTCCTATCCTAAAAAACATACATCAAGCTTTCAGATGATGTATAGATCTCAAATTTTTTTAAAAAGGACCCTTATGGTTGGTTTTGTGGTGCAGGATCACATATACTCTATGTAACTATCTGTGAATCTCCTTTTTCTCCTAATTTTCATTTAAAAGTTTGGGGTCAGTGAGATTTTTTAAAAGTATTTTATGCTAATCAAAAATATAGTAAAACCAGTAATATTGTGAAATATTATTACAATTTTAAAAAACAAATACTATTTTCTAATTTAATATACTGTAAAATGTAGTTGACTGCTGTGATCAAAGCTGAATTTTTGCTGCTCAAGAAACATTTCTGACTGTGATCAGTGCTGAAAACAGTTGTGCTGTTTTATGTTTTTGTGGAAACTGTGATACATTCAATAAACAGAGTTTACTTTATTTAAAACTTTTTGGTGTCACTTTTGAATAAAAGTACTAATTTCTTTTTTCTTACTGATCTTACTGAATCCTCCAAAAAATGTTGATGCTATTTATAATGTTCGTCAATTACTGGCTTGACTGGGGGAACATAAAAAAAGAAAATATTAAATATTAAAAGCATTAAATGAACTGTTCACCAAAAAATGAACATTCTTTTATCATTTATTCACCCTCATGTTGTTCTAAAACTGTGTGAGTCTGCTGAACACAAAAGAAGATATTTTGAAGAAAAGTGTTAACCAAATAGATTAAGGTCCCCAATGACTTGCATAATATATATTTTTTTCCATACTACACTCTTAAAAAATAAAGGTGCTTTAATAGGTTCTTCAAGCGATGCCATAGAAGAACCATTTTTGGTTCCACAAAGAACTATTCAGTCAAAGGTTCTTCAAAGAACCATTCCTTTCTTACCTTTTTATAATCTGAAGAACCTTTCGCTACAAAGAACCTTTTGTGAAACAGAAAGGTTCTTCAGATGTTAAAGGTTCTTTATGGAACCATTTAGACAAAAAAGGTTCTTCTATGGCATTGTGAAGCACCTTTATTTTTAGGAGTGTATGGGAGTCAACAGGGACCAACAATTGTTCTTCAAAGTAGTTTCTTTTATCTTTATAAGAAAAAAGAAACTCATACAAAAGAAAATAAGAAAAATCTATCTAACTACAAGCAACAGCACAAATAAATACAATAGAGTAAAGATACAAATAAAATAAACAGTGATTTTCAGTTTTTTAGGTAGGTCTAACATAAGTTTTTAGGTACAGAAATTTAAGTGATCAAATGTAAAATAGCACTGCATATTTTACTGGATAAACTAAAAATAATCTTTATTAAAGTTACAAAAGCCATTTAATCAAGAGCAGTGAGTGATTTCCTTGTTTTTGCTGTATGATTAATATGAAGAAAGTGCTGTGCACTGATACAGTACATTCAGTCGGCTATGTCTACTTTAGCTAAACCCTGTTTGTTTGTTATTTATAACAAACCATATTATAAATGCTTTGTCAGATTTAAGTTGAACCGCAGTTTTAGTGCGTGCCGAACAGTGTGGGGAGAACTGTACGGCTCGTTTTTTTAAACAGATCTGTTCAGTTTAACCCATATAGGATGATTTTCGGACCATTAGCAAAGAACATCTTGGCAGCCATTACTCCACTGACAGAATGACAGAGCCATCAGCCAATCCCAGTAAAGGCATCGCTTCCAAAGTAACTTCTGAACTGTCGCTCCGCCATCATATTCACGTCAGTTATAGGATCTCAGTGAGAACGCAATAAGCTCACAGGAGGAAAATAAGATGCTGCCTCCCTCTGAAACTTTAACTGGTGTTTACACACTATTTGATCTATTTTTTATATTTGTTTTTTGTAGTGTCAATTATTTTCTCATTTGAATTCTCCTGAGGCACCACTGCTTCCTCTTCTTCCTTTGAGAAAAACCCCAACTCAGAAGGCAGCATAACTGTGTTGCTTAAAGGAACACTCCACTTTTTTTGGAAATAGGATCATTCTCCAACTCCCCCCAAGTTAATAAGTTCAGTCGTAATCCATTCAGTCGTTCTCCTGTTCTGGCGATATCACTTTTAGCATAGCTTAGCATAGATAACTGAATCCTACTAGACCAATAGCATCGCGTTCAAAAATGACCAACAGGTTTCGGTATTTGCCTATTTAAAACTTGACTCTTCTGCAGTTATATTGTGTACTAAGACCGACAGAAAATGTAAAGATGCGATTTTCTAGGCCGATAAGATTAGGAACTACACTCCCATTCCGGCGTAATAGTCAAGGAAATTTGCTGCCGTAATATGGACGCAGCAGGCGCAGTAATATGACGCAGCACCTGAAATTAGTTCCCAGCTATGTAACTTCCAATGAGGAACGCTCCCTGTGCATGCAGTCATGTTGTGCTGCGATGTGCTGCGTGATATTACTGCGCCTGCTTCGGCCATGTTACGGTAGCAAACATCCTTCACTATTACGCCGGAATGGGAGTGTAGTTCCTAATCTTAGCCTAGAAAATCACATCTTTACATTTTCCGCCGGTCTTAGTACACAATATAACTGCAGAAGAGTCAAGTTTTAAATAGGTCCAATACCGAAACTCGTTGGTCATTTTTGAACGCGATGCTACTGGTCTAATAGGATTCAATGATCTATGCTAAGCTATGCTAAAAGTGATATTGCCAGAACAGGAGAACGGCTGAAAACTCAACTTATTATTATTTCCAAAAAAACTGGAGTGTTCCTTTAACTTTCGGAACAGGCTCTGTGTCGCATAACTGAAGTCTTAACATGCTGTCCAGGGATGAAGCTCACTAAGTTTCAGAAAAGAGTCATAGAGACATTTACAAGACGTCAAATCTGCATATAAATGCCAGTTCTGTCAATGTGACCTGGTACATTACAAGACTATCAAAAAGATGTGAGAGAACAATTGCTATATCAAATGCAATATCCCTAATGAAAAAGCAAAGCGAGATGCAAGTATAATTTTGGAAACACTGATTCATGAGGAAGCAGTGGTGAGGTAGTGCCTGCCAAGCCCAACAGGACAGACCTTCAACAGGCCAGAAAACAGCAGGGGGCTTCATGGGACCTACAGGAAGTCTTGGCCAAGGAACGAGTAAAGTGACAATCCTTTGCTTTCATACCATATGCCACAGACAGGTCCAAAAACACATGCTTATTTCTTCACTTCAAAGGAACTGTTCTCTTTAAAAGTTATATTATCCAACAAAATTTAGAGGAACACTTAAGTGGTGCTTGTATGCTTACATGTTTTGACAAAAATGTCCATTACATTTAATCAATCTCATTATTTTCATTCAGTTTTGTCTATTTTACTCAGATTACAGAAACAGAATATAATTCTTGTTGAATTTTAATCATTCTAGTTTAGCAAAATTGAACACAGCAAAATATGAAGTGTATAAACATTTAGCAATTAAACATTTAGAAACAAAGGATGCATTTAGCAAGGATGTATTACCTTGATCAAAAGTGACAGTAAAGACATTTATAATGTTACTTAAGATATTTAAGATTAAGATATGTTTCTTGAGCAGCAAATCAGCATATTAGAATGATTTCTAAGGATCATGCGACACTGACTGGAGTAATGATGCTGAAAATTCAGATTTAATCACAGGAATAAATTACATTTTTAAATATAATCAAATAGAAAACAGTTTTAAACTGCAATAATATTCTAGAGTATTACTGTACTGACTGTATTTTTAATGCAACCTTGATCAGCAGAAGACACTTCTGGGTCATTCCGTGTCAACTCAACCAAATTGCTAAAAATTATTCTGAAGAAAGATAGACATGTATAGTGATGAAAGCCAAAATAATACATTTCATGGATGTTATCCATGGAGTTATCCACCATTTTGTAGAGGGGGCGTCAAAATGGCAATTTTCACCTGACATTCAGTATCAAATTACAGGGGGTTAAAAAAGACTTCAGAAAGATGGCAGCATCATAAAGTTGTTCTTACACAGAGATTGGTAGGTCTGGTAGTAAAGTCTGTTTCCCTGATAGAGGTAAACAAGACATAATACAAATTTTAACATTATTTCTTTTTCTGACATTGTTCTTTAAATAAAATAAGTATCAGCTGTATACAAAGTGACCAATATTTAATAATCTGGAAATGAAGCCTCTTTGAGATGCCCATATCTCTGGGACTGAACAATGTAAGGCCTTGAAAATAAAGATTCCAAAAGAAAAGTTCATTAACAACTAGAACCTAAAATCATATTGCAATATCTTCAATACTTCTTGAGTTTTAGGCACGCAAACTTTGGAAAAAGAATATGCATGGCACTCAGACAGGTATGTTAAATGTAGTTGACAGAAGGAAACAAGATACATCTCTAGTTTCAACATTATTTGTTCTTCAGACATTCCTCTTAAAAAGAAATTTTATTTATTTATTTATTTTTTGCAAACTGACCCACATTTGGTTTTTGACCACTGAAAATGTGTACATTTTAACAATTTACTCATGGAGCCACATTGAAATTCCACTATCTCAGGGACCGAAAAAATAAAAATTTCAAAAGGAAAGTTTGTTAAGACCCAATATATCTAAAATGGCATTAAGACATCTTTAATACTTCTTAAAGGAGTAGTTCACTTTCAGAACCAAAATTTACAGATAATGTACTCACCCCCTCTTGTCATCCAAGATGTTCATGTCTTTCTTTCTTCAGTCGTAAGGAAATTATGTTTTTTGAGGAAAACATTTCAGGATTTATCTCCATATAATGGACTTCTATGGTGCCCCCGAGATTGAACTTCCAAAATGCAGCTTCAAATGGCTCAAAACGATCACAGCCGAGGAAAGAAGGGTCTTATCTAGCAAAACGATCGGTTATTTTCTACAAAAAAAAAAATAAAAATAAAAAAAATTACAATTTATATACTTTTTAACCTGCTCGTCTTGTCTAGCTCTGTGTGAACTCTGTGTAGAGATTAAAAAGTATATAAATTGTAAATGTTTTTAGAAAATAACTGATTGTTTCGCTAGATAAGACCCTTCTTTCTTGGCTGGGATCGTTTAGAGTCCTTTGAAGCTGCATTTAAACTGCATTTTGGAAGTTCAAACTCAGGGGCACCATAGAAGTCCATTATATGGAGAGAAATCCTGAAATGTTTTCCTTAAAAAACAATTTCTTTACGACTGAAGAAAGAAAGACATGAACATCTTGGATGACAAGGGGGTGAGTACATTATCTGTACATTTTTGTTCTGAAAGTGAACTACTCCTTTAAAGGTTGTATCAGCGATTTCTAGCCTAAAACATAAAGTGTCAAATTCAGCTGACCTTTCATCACGATCCGCTCGCTGCCTGCCCCATAAATTGTCTGTGAAAAAACCGCATCTCTCTGGTCAGCCTAGGGTCCGAGATATGCCAAAAAAACAATCGGCACTACCAACCTTTCCACACAAAAACAAACAGTGTTCCAACCAATCAGCGTCAGGGGTTTGGTGTTGTGGACTTTCGCTCCGCCTCCCTCACATCCCAGCACCAGTAGGAAAGTCCACAACACCAAACCCCTGACGCTGATTGGTTGGAACACTGTTTGGTTATCTGTGGTGTGTTGATAGCGCCGGTTGTTTTTTTGGCATATCTCGGACCCTAGGCTGACCATAGAGACGCGTTTTTTTCACAGACAATTTATGGGGCAGGCAGCGAGCGGATAGTGAAGAAAGGTCAGCTGAAATTGACACTTTATGTTTTAGGCTAGAAATCGCTGATACAACCTTTAAGTTACAGGCATGCAAACTTTGGAGAAAAACTTGAAAAGTGCCGTTTCCCCATTTTTGAATGGTCACCATTGGCACATAATGCAACAAAGATTGCTAAAGTTTTTTGGATTTTACTAATAGACCTGCCAATCTCTGTGTAAATATAACATTAAGTAATTTTTACCCCCTTGTAACTTGACTCTCAGGTGAAAATTGTCATTTTGACCTCCCTCTACAAAATAGTGGATTACTCAGTAAATATCCATCCATGACATTTAATATTTCAGCTTTCATCACTATACATGTTTATCTTTCTTCAGAAAAAAATATTAGTTCAATCAAAAATTTGAGCTAGGGAAGTTGTTGAAATTTGGTAGATTTGACATGGAATGACCCTTCTTTCAAAAATATAAAACTAAAACTTTCTGACCCCATCTTTTGAATGGAAGAGTATATAAAAATTTCATGAACAAATAACAATCAGAATCAGAATCACAATCTAATAACAATCTACAGTCAGGTCCATATATGTGACCCTGGACCACAAAACCAGTCATAAGGTTCAATTTTACAAAACTGAGATATATACATCATATGAAAGCTCAATAAATAAGCTTTCTATTGATGTACAGTTTGTTAGAATAGGACAATATTTGGCCGAGATACATCTATTTGAAAATCTGGAATCTGAGGGTGCAAAAAAATCAAAATACTGAGAAAATCACCTTTAAAGTTGTCCAAATTAAGTTCTTAACAATGCATATTACTAATCAAAAATTACATTTTGATAGGTTTACAGTAGGAATTTTACAAAAAATCTTAATGTAAAATAATAATAAAATCAATAATTTTGACCCATACGATGTATTTTTGGCTATTGCTACAAATATACCCCAGCGACTTAAGACTGGTTTTGTGGTCCAGGGTCACATATATTTGGACACTGACACACTTTTCATAATTTTGGCTCTGTATACCACTAGAATAGATTTTAAAAAAATGATACAATCAAGATGAAATTGAAGTGCAGACTTTAAGCTTTAATTCAAGGGGTTGAACAAAAATATAACATAAAATTCCAAGGAATTACAACCATTTTTATACACAGACCCCCCATTTTCAGGCTCAAGTAATTGGACAAATAAATATAATCATAAATAAAATGTTCATTTTTAATATTTTGTTGAGAATCCTTTGCAGGCAATGACTGTCTTAAGTCTGGAACTCGTGGACATCACCATAGACTGGGTTTCTTCCTTTGTGGTGCTTTGCCAGGCCTTTACTGCAGCTGACTTCAGTTGTTGTTGGTTTGTGGGTCTTTCTGCCTTTAGTTTTGTCTTCAGCAAGTGAAATGCATGTTCAATCAATTTGAAATCAGAAGATTGACTAGGCCATTGCAGAATATTCCACTTTTTTACCTTTAAAAACTCCTGGGTTGCTTTTGCTGTATGTTTTAGGTCATCGTCCATTTGTACTATGAAGAGCCGCCCAAACAACTTTGCTCAATTTAACTGAATCTGGGCAGACAGTATATCCCTATACACTTCAGAATTCTTCCGGCTGCTTCTGTCTTCTGTCACATCATCACTAAACACCGGTAACCCAGTGCCACTGGAAGCCATGCATGCTCATGCCATTACACTGCTCCACCATGTTCACAGATGATGGTTGTAGGCTTTAGATCATGAGCTGTTCCAAGCCTTCTCCATACTTTTTTCTTCCCGTCATTCTGGTACACATTGATTTTAATTTCAGCAGTCCAAAAAATGCTTTTCCAGAAGTGGTCTGGATTTTTTAAATGTTTTTTTGACAAAGTCTAATCTGGTCTTGTTTGCACCTTGTGGTAAACCCTCTCTATTTTGCTCTCGTTAAGTCTTCTCTTGATTGTAGACTTGACAGTGACACGCCTACCTCCTGGAGAGTATTCTTCACTTGGTTGGATGTTGGATGTTGTAAAATGTTTTATTACCATGGAGAGGATCGTCCAATCATCCACCATACTGTCGTCTTTTGTGAACATCCAGGCCTTTTTATGTTGCTGAGCTCATCAGTGTGTTCTTTTTCTTCTCAGAATTCACCAAAACTGTTGATTTGGCATTTCTGATGCATTTCTTTTGTTTTTGAAGCCTAACAATTGTCTGTTTTACTTGCATGCAGAGCTCCTTTGACTGCATGATGGGTTCAGAGCAACAGCTTCCAAATACAAATGGCACACTTAGAATCAACTCCAAATCTTTTACCTGGTTAATTGATGTAGAAAAAATGAAGGAATAGCCCACAACTGTCCATGAAACAGCTTTTGAGTCAACTGTCCAATTACTTATGGTCCCTTGAAAAAGGGGGGAGGTACATATTAAAGAGCTGTAATTCCTTAACCTTTCTACCAATTTGATGAGACTGCCCTAAAAATGAAAGCTCAGAGTGTGCACTTTAAGCCCATATTCATTGTATAACTGTAACTTGAATATGTTTTGGTCAACAGCTAAAATAATAAAAATTGTGTCAGTGTCCAAATACATATGGACCTGACTGTATTTTTAATGTTTGAAACTCAAAAGGGCCAAAATGGTATTTCACTAATTAAAACGATTTTTCTGTTTCATAGGAAAAGTAAGTTTAGAGAATGTGGAGGGACACAGCCACTTCCAGTTTGCAAATTGATTCACAAAACACTGAGAAAGAGGACAGTCAGCATTACTAACACTGAGAGCAGCTAAACAGCAAACTCAAGGATCTCCCGCATACTGTTTGTCAATTAGAACTCCTGCTGTGCTCTACAAAACAGTATTTTAGAAATCATATCTGCATTAGTCTCTAACACACTCATATTTTAAATACAAATTTAATAAATTAAGCTGAAGACACATATATAGTCCTTATGCGGGCACTATAACCAAACTGAATATTAGTCTTTCGACACATCATTGGACAAGCTTAATTAATGTGCCATCTATATTTACACACTGCTTGCCTGCGGCATCAATCTTAAAAATGACAGATTAGAGGTGCATTTTGGAAAAATGTTCCTTTCAGTATGGTAACCAAGCAAGACAAATTCAAGCGTCCTGTCTTAAATGCAGACTGTGTTCCATGTGATTGCCTGGATTTATTTGATGGATACCGCACTTCAAGGAGCAGAAAATGATGCAAGAAGATTCAAAGATATACTCATTCCCTCCCAAAACGAAGATGGATGTGAATTATGACTTAAAAATGAACCGCACAACATAATTTATTAGCATCCAGGCAAATGAAATCAAAGCTGACCCTATTTTGTCCTAATAAAAAAAAATTACTTAAAAAAAAGTACTTAATCATTGTAAAAAAAAAAAAAGTGCTATACAAACATAATTTACTTTAACTAATTTATGTTTTAAACAAACACAAACAAAAATTCTGTAGAATACTTTAAGCACTTGGATAGTGACTTGATGCACCTGATGTACGTGCTATATTCCATAAATTCTGAAGAAAAATGATTATTATTCAGCTGAGAGGAAGATTATATAGCAGAAGATTATTAATAAATTCAAGTCTGCTGTGTCTAAAGGTGGCATTTTTTTTATGTAACATTCATGTATTAAATCTGAGAGCTGAAACTAAGAGGAAGAGAGGGAGTAAAATAGTCATATGAGCTACATTTATAATATTTTTATGGAGCTTTTTTCTTCTTTTCAGAGCTGACACGGTATCTGACACTAAACCTTTCTTTTTGTGATTCACAAAAGACAGTCCTAGAGGTTTAGAGAGATACAATGGATAATAAATGATGGAATGATTTTAAATGTTGGGTAAAACACCTCACGGTAATTTAGCGTTAGTGCTAATGCCAAAAGTGATTCTTAATTAAATAAAGAACAAACAGGAGTGTGTTTTTGTTTTTGTTACTGAAAGGCACTTACGTTAAATTTAATGATGTCGTAGATGAGATATCGTGGGACAGGCTGACCGTTCACTTTGTCGATAATCATCTCCTGAAAAACAAGATGATGATGATTAGAAATGCAGATATATTGCCCATAAATCAAGCATACAAAGATCAACATGATATAACAATGCAATTAAAAAACAAAAAATAATATATTTAGTGTTAAAGCTCAAGCACAGACACAAATTAAAGAATTGTAGTGTTAATACATGGAGTCCAAATGTCTGAGAGCAATAAAATCTGTTAAAAGACTTCTTAAAAGGAAAGTTTTGACTAAGGCTGCTGAGAGTAATCAAAATGAAAAATAATCAATAATGAATGAACATTGATCTGTGAGCTGTACTCAGACGATGCTGATCAGTGACCTTGACTGATCAGTGACTGGTGAAAAGCACATTTCAGTAGGGCTGGGAAAAAGAAAAAATCAATCTAAAAAGAATCGATTCCGAGGCATTGGGAATCGAGAGTCGATTTCAACGTTTGGAATCGATCCCATTAAGGGGAATCGACTCCTCATTCAGAGCCGTTTTCAGTTCAGCAAAACTTATAAATAGGTGCCTATTAAACGGAAGGCTGCATCCCATCAAGGCTGCATATCTCGGTCACCAATGAAAACGAGTCATTTCTAAACTGAGTTTAAGGATGCATGCAATTTGCCTCTTGCTCGCCAATAGGTATTATAAGTCTGATTTGTTTCCACGAAAAAAAAAAAAAAACGTTCGGATAGATTATTTAAATTTTAAATGAACCAGTTCAAAAAACAATTCCGAAGTTTTTTTTACGGGGGAACTGGCTCATGTTGTCCACAATTTTGAGCACTGCACGACAGAATAGATCATGATGTGATCCAGGGTCTTGATATTATTTACATCTTAAATAAATGCTATTTTTAACCGTTCTACCAGCAAATGAAAGAAAACGCAGAGAGTGCATCTGATTGACAGCTACGCCACAAGCTCTTATATCAGTGTTGTTGTTAAAGTTCTGTTTATTTTGTTTCAGTGTATAGTTTGCTCATTTTGTCTTGTTTTATTCATGCAATAAATGCATGTCCACTGCTGAGCTGTGGGTTATGACTAATTTCATGGGCAATGCAGACAAAATTACAATTTAAAATCAGTCAGAGCTACAGAAAAGTCATAATTTTTTACAAATAAAGCTTCATATTGTGAGAAGGCACGACTTTCTACGACCTTTACATCCTGCATTTATTGCGAAATTAGCTTCCTCCGATCTTAAAAACTAGAATCGAAAAAGAATCGGAAACAACAGTGAGGAATCGATTCTGGAATCGAATCCAATCTATTCCAGAACCAGGAATCGGAATCGATTCCAAAAATTTCGGAATCGAACAGCCCTACATTTCAGCAGCCCGGATCACTTCATACACTTTAAACTTCATGTTTTTAAGGTTTAATGGTGAAGTAAGAGTGATGAACTCGTTTCTGTGCTCTGTATAGTCACAACGCAGAGCAGCTAAAGATGTGTTTGGGCATCCATTAGAGGTATCCAATGTACCAGCATTAATTTGTTTTTCGTTCAGTCCATCAGATATTCATTTTGTTCCTGATGTGAACAGATAATTCACCTGCTGCTTGGAAATCACTGTTGGGACTTGAGTAATACGGCGAAGAGACATTTCTATTAAAAACAGTTTGACAAAATATTTGTTGTAAGGCATTTTTCACTTGTGTTCTCACATCTCTGGACCTTCATTTAGTCATTTATTTTCTGGCATATATACTACCAACTACTCTTAGAGTGAGCTGCACCAATAAAGATTGATCTTAAACATAGATTAGATCACGATTTATCAAATAATTAAAATAATCGATCACGATTTATCAAATAATTAAAATAATCAGGTTCACATTCAACTGTCTAATTTAAAATCTAATCTAAATTCACTTTAAATTAATTAAACATAAATCAGAATCATTTTGTTTTCACTCAGACTGAAATCTTCGTTGAGGATTAACGTTAAACGCACTGATGTGGAGGTTTAAACAAATAACTGGACAATTAAACGTGGCAGACTGAGCAAAGGCAGACAGAGCAGACATGGTGTCAGGCCTCCGAGGTATAATTCTATTTATAATAAATATGTACATAAATTATTAAACGGATGGATTAGGGGTCTCATCTCGGCGGTGACACGGACTGGCGGTACATTAGAGGACAGATTTAGCATGCATGGGAATGAGAGATGGAGGAGCTCACACTCAGACTGCTGACAGCTGATCATTACTGCGCTCTGGGAACATGCTGGACAGCGGTCAAAGAGACATGACACAGCCGCTCTTTGAACCACGCCACATGCTCATCATATTAAATGTGTTCTTTAATCTTTTATTCTACTATTTGCTTCTATTAATTGATACCAGTATTTTTCATGGCTTTTGAATTACTTACTGCTGTGACACTTCTCAGTCTGTTTGATCAGTCTTGTAAACTAACAGTCTATGAGAAATGATGCATTAAGTTGATCAAAAAGTGACACTAAAGATGTTCCAAAAAGTCCTTTTATTCTAAACTGTAAAGTTATTTTTATTCATCAAAGTATCTTGACATTTTTTTATTAATAATCTGAGTTTCACTAAAACACTGATAATAATCAAAAATGTTTCTTGAGCAGCAAATTAACATATTAGAATCATTTCTAAAGGATCAGGTGACACTAAAGACTGGAGTCATGATGCTGAAAATTCAGCTTTGATCATAGCAATAAATTACATTTGAACATATATTCAAATTGAAAACCATTTTAAATTGTAATAATATTTCACCATTATTAAAACTATATTTTCCATCAAATAAACAGCTCTGGTGAGCAGAATAGACTTTTTTTTTTAAACAAAACAAAATCTTACAGACCCCAAACTTTTTAATGGTAGTGTACATTATTAACATTGCTTAAGCCAATTATAGACACTATAATTATAGAAACAGTACATTTTTTACTGTTTACTGCTATCGTGGCAGTCAAAATGAACCAGTTAAATATTAGGGTGTGTTCACACTTAGTTCGGTTTGTTTGGTTAATTTAGTTCGGATCAAAAGGGAAAATTATACGTTTGGTCGTGGTTCGCTTAGTGTTCACACTGGCATTTTTTACAGTGAACCTAAAGATACTGAACTGTGATGGAACTCACAGAACACTCCAAACAAACAGGAAAGGTGTGTTCGACTTAAAGCGTATAATGCCGTACGCTGGACTAAGCGTGCTCATTGTTGCGTGTATATAATTTTATTTTCCCTACCTGTGACCTCACAAAGAGCTCATAAAGGCACTTTACCTCCTCGTTGCTCCACATTTGCCCTCTGCTCGCATAGCGTCGCATCTTGTCATTACTTCCTGTTTTTGGTTTGTTTAGAAGTATTTGGTCTGCGTTGCATTCATAATTAATTCGAACCTCACCAGAGTTCGTTTGGAAGTGGACAGAAACCCATCTTTTTTTGCGGTCTCGACGCACTTGTTTGGTGTGCAACAGGGTTCAGAAGGCAGCATTCACAGTTACTAAAATGAACTGTACTAACAGACCAGTCGCACAAGTTCATTTTAATCTAACCAAACATGACAAGTGTGAAAACACCCTTAATTTAAACCATGTTTAAGGGTGTATTCACAACTGTCTTGTTTGGTTTAATTAAATTGAATCTTTCGGGGAGGTGTGAATACAGCAATTGCACTTGGGTGTAGACCAAACAACCGTACCGAGACCAAGCTGAAGAGGTGTTCTCGGTCTGGTTCCAGACGAACTCTGGTACGGTTGAATGGATGACCTTAGCACACATGTGGTTTTTACAATTTCTGTTTCACTTGCAAAAAGAGCAGTGTGAAAGCAAACCACACAAAACTGAAAATCAACATTGTATTTGGTCCGGACATAAGCAAGTGAACTAGCGGACTTCCCTGTCTTGTTTGGTTGGATTGAATCAAACTCAAGTTTGTTTCCCTCCTTTGGTGCAGATCTTTTGGGCATGTGTGAATACAGCATTTGCACTCGGGTGTGGACTAAAGAGGTGTTCTTGGTCCGGTTCCAAACGAACTCTGTTACGGCTGAATGAATGAACCAATGAATGGATGACCTTAGCACACATGTGGTTTTGATTACAATTTCTGGTTCACTTGCAAAAAGAGCAGTGTGAAGGCAAACCACACAAAACAACAAAAAATTAACATTGTATTTGGTCCGGACCAATGGAAGTGAACTAGCAGACTTTCCTGTCTTGTTTGGTTCGATTGAACCAAACTCAAGTTCGTTTCCCCCCCTTTGGTGCAGATCTTTTGGGGATGTGTGAATACAGCATTTGCACTCGGGTGTGGACCAAACAACCGTACCAAGACCCAGCTGAAGAGGTGTTCTTGGTCCGGTTCCAAACAAACTCTGGTACGGCTGAATGAATGAACCAATGAATGGATGACCTTAGCACACATGTGGTTTTGATTACAATTTCTGGTTCACTTGCAAAAAGAGCAGTGTGAAAGCGAACCACACAAAACAAAACAAAAAATTAATACTGTATTTGGTCCGGACTAAAGCAAGTGAACTAGTGGACTTCCCTGTCGTTTGGTTAATTTGAATCGAACTAAAGTTTGCTTCCCCTCTTTGGTGCAGATCTTTTGGGCAGGTGTGAATACAGCATTCGCACTCGGGTGTGGACCAAACAACCGTACCAAGACCCAGCTGAAGAGGTGTTCTCGGTCCGGTTCCAAATGAACTCTGGTACAGCTGAATGAATGAACCAATGAATGGATGACCTTATCACACATGTGTTTTGTTTAGAATTTCTGGTTCACTTGCAGTGTGAAAGTGAAACACACAAAAAAAAATCAACATTGTATTTGGTCTGGACCAAAGCAAGTGAACTAGTGGACTTTCCTGTCTTGTTTGGTTCGACTGAATCAAACTCAAATTTGTTTCCCCCTTTGGTGTGGATCTTTTGGGCATGTGCAAATACAGCATTCAGACTCAGGTGTGGACCAAATAACCATACCGAGACCCAGTTGAAGAGCAAGTGAACTAGCAGACTTCCCTGGTGTTTAAAATTAAGTGTTGCAACAAAACTTAATTAATTAACTGCTTAATCAACTGCTTAATGAAAACTTTAATTTAGAAACCCAGCCTCGCAATTTCTGCAGTTCAGCCCATGATGTTCAGAGTGAGCTGATAAATGCTCTGAGAGCAAGATCGTCTATAACATTTAAAGTAAGATACATTATCTCACAACACTGGCTTATTATCTCATGTAAACCAAACCTGTGAGCATCCATTAAGTGCAGAAATAGAGCATATCCTCTCTGTCTAACCTGATTAACAAGCTTTCAAATAATAACTCACCCCATCCAGAAGTGTGTTGGAAAGGTGGATGCGAAGATCCTTCCGGAAGGGAAACTCAAGGTTGGCTATTTGAAAGACCGAGTTGTCTCTGTCAATCATATACACATCGTCTTTTCCATCTATCAACATCATGTACCTGTAAAAATACAAGAGACATATTGAGAATATTTAAAACAGCCCAAGCACACATATATGAATGTAGAAGTCTGCACCAAACAAATTGGTAAGGGGGAAAAAAATAAATAATAAACCAACTCGACAGCAGAGTCCAAACGATCAAGGGTTTAGGATATTCCAATTCAGCCCATTGCAAGGGTTTTGTGAGTAGTGGGTACTCATGCAACATAATCAATGACGGAAATCCGAGTCAATGAGATGGAGTGAACTTAGTGAGGGGAGGGCATAAAAACTAAGCGGAATGCAGCCCAAGTTTCATTATGAAACACAGAATTGACGCTGAGATATGACCTCAATTTGGTTCGGTGGCAAATCTCAAAAGTTTGAATGGCACTTTATTCGTGACTTTGTATTACTAATTTTGATAAACACTGGACAAGATTTATAATAAGCATAGTTAAAAGAAACATTTCAACATCTGATAGTTATGCAAAAGTGTTGATATAGAGACCACACTGCATTGGGGACCCTTTGAGGACCCTTAACAAAGAACATCAAAAACAAAGAATTTATCAATAAGAAACACAATGTTACAGATAAACAATGTAGGGTCATGAAGTATTGACAGTAAAATGTTGTGGCTACAAAACGAGAAAGAACAAGAGGTAAAGACGCCTGGTCAGATTTAGCAGCTCTTGGCTGTTTATGAGCAGAAATTAGCAGCTGAAAAGAAAAGCACTGATTGAGAACATACATCCCGGCGGCATCGACACTGCAGGAACTGATGAGCTACAATGATGAGCAGCAATGCCTCGTTTCATGTGGTTCACTTCCATCAGAAAAAATTAAGATAAATACGCTTCATAATGGGTATAATTAAACAAAGAAAAAATAAATCAGGTGAGGTTTAGTCTGGTGAAATTTAGCGCGGCCACTCCAGCGGCGTTCTCTTCAGTCATGTTTCCAGCATAAAAGATAAACTGAAGACAATCAAGTGTAAAACCAGAACACAAACAGGACACAAAGAAAAAGGAAGCTTTGAGCAAGCAGGCTGCTGAAAAGAGGAATATAAGCTGTATCAGGATGAAAAATAACTGGGGATCCATCCAGAGCAAATTGAATGCATGAAGGATGTACCGACAGGGCATGAAAATCACCAACGCTTGGATGAAGCTGCAGTGGAGATTTTTATTTGATAAAACCCTTACTCCCAAGGTTTCTATAACCTCAAATGGAGGCTTGTACATATACAGTGACAGCAATATTAACAGGTGCAGTCACATTAACAAAATTTCAAGGGCAAAAAGAGTCTATTGTCGATAGTGCAGTGATGTATGACATTCAAATCAAGCAGCTTTATGTTGGTCAATGCAGCATATTTGTGTAAAATCCCATTCAGTGAATGTGAAGAACATTCACTGAACACTGGTAAATGTGACGGCACCTTGAGACCAAGTGCAGGTCTCAAATGAATGCGGAGTAGGTTGGCTTAAAGCGGTGCCCTGTTAAATCCCTCATGTCAGGAGAATCCAGCAACTAAATATACCTGTAGCCGGTGTCTAATATCTTAACAGGCTAGAAACAGGTTTACGTTAAAAAATATTCAGGGCTAAAATTTAGGATTTATGAAATTGATGTGCATATAAAATTTCCACCAATTTGGATTACATTTTAACATAAACTAATAATCTCAGTGTGATTCATATTTGTCAGTCAGTCATCCATAAATTAAACTGGTAAGAAACAGGGAAGATTTCTAGTTTATTATTATTAACTATTTGCATCTATTTGGATTTATTTCAATCATCATTTTTAGAATCAGCATATATCTGTTAGATATAAAAAAAATATATATTTTTTTTCAGTTAAAGCTATGAAGCTAGTTGAAATGTAACCTAAGGTTAAAGCAAACTGCATTTATAGATTATAAATATATAAACCTGGTTATTGTGTATTTACAACACATGTTGTTCATTAGTATTTCTGTTTTATTTATGTATGAGTAAATATACTTGACATTAAGTTTATTAGTTTTTCTGTTAAAACTCAATTGTAATTCAAATGGATGGAAATGTTATATGTAATTCTTAATTAAATTTAAGACTTACATCTGGAAAGTATTCACAGGGCTTAACTTTTTACACATTGTTATGTTACAGCCTTATTCCAAAATGGATTAAATTAATTATTTTCCTCACAATTCTACAAGTAACACCCCATAATGACAACGTGAAAGAAGTTTGTTTGAAATCTTTACAAATTTATTCAAAAACATCAAAAATTATTCACAGCCCTTCCCTTTACACCAAAAATTGAGCTCAGGTGCATCCTGTTTCCACCATCGTCCTTGAGATGTTGCTACCAACTTGATTGGAGTCCACCTGTGGTACATTCAGTTGATTGGACATGATTTGGAAAGGCACAGATCTGTCTATATAATGTCCCACAGTTAACAGTGCATGTCAGAGCACAAACCAAGCCATGAAATCCAAGGAATTGTCTGTAGACCTCCGAGACAGGATTGTATCGAGGCACAGATCTAAGGAAAAGGTACAGAAAAATTTCTGCAGCATTGAAGGTCCCAATGAGCACAGTGGCCTCCATCATCCGTAAATGGAAGTTCGAAACCACCAGGACCAAACTGAGCAATTGATTGAGAAGAGCCTTGTCTAGAGTCATGACTAAGAACCAGATGGTCACTCTAGTTGAGCTCCATGATCATATGTGGAGATAGGAGAAGTACAATCAATGCAACACTCCACCGATCTGGTCTTTATGGTGGTGTAGCCAAACTCAATCCTCTCCTCAATGAAGACACATGAAAACACACTTGGAATTTGCAAAAAACCACCTAAAGGACCCTTAGACTCAGATTGTCTGATGAACTTCAATTCTAAGCATCATGTTTGAAGGAAACCAGCTCTGCTTATCACCTGCAGAGTACCATCCCAAAATTAAAGTGTGCTGGTAGCAGCTTGGGGATGTTTTTCAGCGGCAGGGACTGAGGGACTCGTCAGAGTAGAAGAAAAGCTCAATGCACCAAAATATTGAGATTAGCCTTCATGAAAACTCAGTTCTGAGCATTTAAAACCTCAGACAGGTGTCTATATTCAGAAAGGCACGTTCTAAAAAATATGCCGCCTCAACATAATGTTCCAAAAATCAGCCATTGGTGATGGATGATGGAATTGTCTAGGAAAGGAAAGGAAAAGGAAAGGAAAGGAAAGGAAAGGAAAGGAAAAGGAAAGGAAAGGAGGTGAAGTGAGGCCAAGTGGTGACCCATACTAGGAATTTGTGCTCTGCATTTAACCCATCCAAGTGCACACACACAGTAGTGAACACACACACACCGTGAACACACACCCGGAACAGTGGGCAGCCATTGCTGCGGCGCCCGGGGAGCAGTTGGGGGTACGGTGCCTTGCTCAAGGGACTCACCTCAGTCGTGGTATTGAGGGTGAAGAGAGTGCTGGTTATTCACTCCCCCCACCTACAATCCCTGCCGGACCTGAGACTCGAACCTGCAACCTGTGGGTTACAAGTAGGGTTGGGTCGATAGACGATGCCATCGTCCATCGCCGATGGCCAATAGACATCACGATGCTGAGCCGGCATCGCGATCCTCTGCCCCGCCCCCGCAGCGCCCCGCCCCGCCCCGCCCCCGCCGCAGCAGCAACCCGCTCACGAAAAACACACACTTAATCACTATATAGCCAAATGAAATGCATGCTTTCAATTTCTGGAAATAATAACAAGGAAGTTGTTAGTGATCACAATACAAATTACAGTGAACTCCTAACGAATTACATGAAAGTTCGTTTACATTAATAAATGAGGCATACAAAAACAGCAGAAAAAAATCAAAATAATTAATTAAATTAGATTAAATAAACTACACCAAATATGCCCTTTTCATGGTTTTACCATAACGAACAGAGCTTGGAACAAAAACAAGAGTTTTTTTTTTTCCCATGGAAATACGAATGTACAATACAAAGCCTAGTATACATTATAAATAACAGTTTATCATTCAAATTGGATTTGTCATTCACTTGGATTTGTGCCGAAAAACTGAGGTGCGTGAGCCCAACGCCTGCTATTTTTAGTTTCGCTTTGTTTTAGTTTCTTAACTTTATATATTTTGTTTCATTTCTGTTCTGTTCTGAATACCTCTACATTTAAATCATTCGTTTTGGAGTCAGGGTAACTAACTTATAGTTATGTTTATAGTGTTTATAATGTTAATACATAATATTTTGCTTGATTTGGTATTATTTCTGATATTACACTTTCTCTCTAAACATTCTGCTGCTCAGTAAATGCGTTTGGAGAGAGTGGGTTAAGCAGTAAGCAAACAATGAGAGCGTTATTGAACTTAAAAAAGATGACTGGTCGAAAATATGTTAAGGACCAACACACATCCTCCAAATGCATCTATATAAACCCGCACTTGCTCTTGTCTCGTCTGCACGCACGCACTGTCACGATCTAATGCACTTATTAATGCCGGATCTTTAAAAACAAATACCGGAACGCAAACATCCAAAATCGGACATTTTCCAGAACAGGATCAGGCTCAAATTAAGCACTGGTGGACACGGTAGGCTACAATTAATTAATTCGTTATGAATAAATTATTTAACAACAACCATCCCTCACCCCCGCCCCCCCACAGACGATGCCATCGTCCATCGCGATGTTTCACATTAGACATCGTACGATGCCAAATTGGTCGACATCGCCCAACCCTAGTTACAAGTCCGACTCTCTAACCATTAGGCCACGGCTGCCCTCCTGTCTATCAGCCCAACCATACTGTAAATACTTACGTACATGTGCTGTTTTTCGTTTTTTATTTTTAATAAATTTGCAACTTCTTTCACATTGTCATTATAGGCTATTGCTTAAAGAATTTTGAGGGAAAAAAAATGAATTTAATCCATTTTGGAATAAAGCTGTTATATAACAAAATGTGGAAAAAAGTGAAGCTATGTGAATACTTTCCAGGTGCACTGTAAATTTTAAATTTGGGACTGAAGTCCAAAAAGCAGCTGAGCCTCTCACTTCACTGGCTATAAATGAGAAGCAGTTTGGAAGTCCCTGCCAGCATTCATAAAGACAGAGTTATCATAAATATCAAAGTCTGTGCAGTTATGGAAATGTTAATGTGTTAATCATTACACCTCAACTTCAATACGATCAGCCCAATTGCCTGATTCTGCAGCTGTATCAGACAGAGTAGCGTTCAGACAGCCTCAGGCAGAAGGAAAGGGGTCACACTCGAATGCTTCACTGCTAAGCACCAAGTCACAGAAGTAACTAGCTAGGAAAAACAAAAAGCTAAGAAACATCTTTTTTAACTAGTTGAGCTCAGTTCTTGTGTTGTGAATGTGTCAGGATGTTCTCAGAGTGCAGTGTGGAGCTGAAGATCGCATGCCATCACATTTATATTCAGTGCGTCTGTCCACATTATTATGCGATATCGGCCTTTTAGAAGTGAATGAAGGTGTCTTCAGGGAATAACTCGAGAGTGCGATTTATCCCAGTCACGTATTGTACCGAGAATTCCGACTTAATGGGAACACATTTGACTTCAGTAAATACAGTTGTCTTGTCTGAAATGTTGAAAGTGTCTGCCCACATGCCAAAATGAAAAGTGTAGGGGGAAAAAACTCTTTAATTTTCACAAATATTTCAAATTCACTTAATAATTACATGATCAAAAATTGGTTTAAGAAACTCAAAGTTCAGCTAAACATGTTAAAAAAGGTAACATGATGCATTAGACATATAATTATTCATAAGAATTGTTTTCTATAGAAGATCTATAATGAAACTGAACAGCTATAGACCTCATTATGCTTTTTCACTTAACTGGGACAAATGAAAACCAATGTCATTCTGTGTCACTCACATCAAAATGCAAAAAATGAATATGAATATGTACGAATGAGATTTGAGAGCTGCAGCCAAGGGGAAGGTTTTCAATAACAACTTCAGTTGATTATGTCCCCTACACAAAGCCAGCACATGCTTTCATTGGATCATAATTTAATGAACTACTAATCTGTTATAGAAGTAAGGGATAATGTACATCAGGCCTGTTATTATCATATATAAACCCAACATTTTGTGCTAAAAACAACTAGACGTACATTATATCGCTTACTGCATGCCTGCTTGCTGCAGAAGTGAATAATTGGATACAAAATATTGATTTAAGTTGAAATACTGTATTAGCTCACTAAACACAAAGAAAAACAGTTCCTATCAGGCGGTTTTGAGCCAAGATGAATGAACAACCATAAACAAAATTAATTATGGTAAATTTAAATATTGATTTAAGATTAAATTTAAACTGTTTAAAAAAAAAAAACTAAACTGGCAATTACAACAATATTACAGTACTATGGCACAAGCTGCATTTGCAAGAAACAAGAAACAAAAGAGGGAACCTTCAGTCTGACATGACAGACATGAAAGAAATGTCAGCCGAAAATACCCCAGAGTTATACAACATTGCTATTGACGACAGCTATTCTCTGGGAATAACAGTCCTTGAACTGTCTCGACTGACCAATTTGAATAATTTCATTTCAGAGAGCCATGTAATCATTTTGATAATAAATTGAACATTAAATGTATAATAAACTGTTACTAAACAAAGCTTTACATGCTAAAACACTGAACTGGACTGAACATATAGGTATTCTTTACAGGCTGATTATTCAATTTATTCAAACTCATTATTACAGATGAAAAGTGAATTACTCATTATCCAGGCTGCAAAATAATTCCACAGTGAGTGTTAAAGCAGAGTAAGGTGGCTGTCAAGAAAATAACTCATCTTCTGGCTGATAACTTTTTCATCAAAGAACCTTTAACATTATATGGTTTAAATCAAATTGTAAGAATGCCAGTCTGTCGTCCACTGACGCAAATAGCACAAATAATGAACTTCAATGATATAAGATACTAAATAACATATCTGTTATGACTCACACTTATTTGGAAAATTATCAGAAGGATTTTTTTCCCTCTCAAGAACTTCTTGTGACACAGTTGCATTACTGTTTATATGTGAATAAAAGCATAAATTACATCTGTTTATCATATAAAGCCATCAAGTGTCTTCAGAAAATTTTAACTAAACTGCTCAATTCATTCGATTAGTTCTTTAGTTATATATGTGACCCTGGACCACAAAAGGTCATAAGTGTCAATTTTTTAAACAATATTTTAAAGATTTATACATCATCTGATAGCTGAATAAATAAGCTTTCCATTGATGTATGTTTGTTAGGATAGGATATTTGGCCGAGGTACAATTATTTGAAAGTCTGGAATCTGCAAACATATTGAGAAAATTGCCTTTAAAGTTGTCCAAATTAAGTTCTTAGCAATGCACATTATTAATCAAAACTTAAATTTTGATACAGTCAAGCCCAAAATGATTCATACCCCTGGCAAATTCTGACTTAAAGTTACTTTTATTCAACCAGCAAGTTTTTTTTTTTGACCGGAAATGACACAGGCTTCTCCCAAAAGATAATAAGACGATGTACAAGAGGCATCATTATGGAGATAAATATTTCTCAGATTTTATTTACATTTGAACAAAAAGTGGCATGTCCAAAATTATTCATACCCTTTGCAAACTGTCACAGTCTATGGGAAAATCTAAAGTTCTATACCATTCCAAATAGTCCAAGCTGTTCTAAAGCATCTTAATTACCCTGATTCATTGGGAACAGCTGTTTTAAACAACTCAGCAGGTGAAAAACAGAAGCTCTCTGCTGTTGGTTTGTGGACAGTCATGGCTAAGACAAAGAAGCTCACTGAGGACCTGCGGCTGCGCATTGAGGCTGCTCACAAGTCAGGAAAGGGCTATAAGACCATATCTAAATGATAAGGTCTGAAAAGCCCGCTTGGCCTTTGCAAATGCTCATCTGGACAAAGAAGAAGACTTCCGGTCTTCTGTTTTATGGTAAGATGAAACAAAAATTGAATTGTTTGGCCACAATGATGTAGCCTTCATTTGGTGTAAAAAAGGAGAAGCCTTCAACCCTAAGAACACCATCCCTACTGTCAAACATGGTGGTGGGAACCTAATGTTTTGGGGTGTTTTTCAGCCGGTGGACCAGGGAACCTAATTACAGTAAATGGCACCATGAAAAAGGAGTAATACATCAAAATTCTCAACAACAACATCAGGCAGTCTGCAGAGAAACTTGGCCTTGGGCACCAGTGGATATTTCAGCATGACAACGACCCAAAACACACAGCAAAAGTGGTGAAGAAATGGTTAGCAAACAAAAACATTAACATTTTACAGTGGCCCAGCCAGAGTCCTGACTTAAATCCAATTGAGAATCTGTGGAGGGAGCTAAAGATCAGGGTGATGGGCAAGGAGACCCTCCAACCTGAAAGAGTTGGAGCTCATCGCTAAAGATGAATGGGCAAAAATACCAGTGGAGACATGCAAAAAGCTGGTCAGCAATTATAGGTAGCGTTTGATTGCTGTAAAAGCCAATAAAGGCGCTTCTATTGATTATTGAGAAGGGTATGAATAATTTTGGACATGCCACTTTTTGTTCAAATGTAAATAAAAGATGAGTAATAATTTACTTATGATGCCTCTTGTACATCGTCTTATTATCTACTGGAAGACTTCTCTGTCATTTCGAATCAAAAAAAAAAAAACTTGCTGGTTGAATAAAAGTAACTTTAAGTCAGAATTTGCCAGGAGTATGAATAATTTCTGGCTTGACTGTATATTTACGGCAGGAAATGTACAAAATATCTTTTTGAAACATGATCTTTATTTAATATCCTAATGATTTTTAGCATTAAAGAAAAAACTATAATTTTGACCCATACAATGTATTTTCGGCTGTTGCTACGTCAAAGTGGTAGTTGCATAGACTGCCAATGGAGGACAGACCTATCTCAGATTAAAAATATTTTCATTTGTGTTCAAAAGATGAACAAAAGTCTTACAGGTTTGGAAAAACATAAAGGTGAGTGAATGATGGCAGAATTTTCATTTTTGGCTGCACTATCACTTTAAACAAATATATTAAATAACTGAAATACAGTTTCATGGGTGGTTTATGTTAGTAAATTTTCTCAATTCACCACATACTGAAAACTGATATGATATCAGATTTCCCCCAAACAACAATTGCCCAGCCTTTGTTACAACAACAACAACAACAAAAAAGAAATCCATCAGCCTTTGTCTTAGCTTTAAGCTCCTTTAATTCCCTGTCGTTTGGTCATTATAATAGAGCGCTCTGCTGGACGTCCTCCGAGCAAACGCATCACACAGTGATTCTCTGTAAGCCCTGAGTGTCCAAAGCACAAGATAATGGGCTTGTTAGAACAGATCTCCTGTTAAAGAGATCAGCGACATATTTTTAACATGTCAGCGACAGAGCTCAGAGCTGAGCATTCTTCATTCAGAGAGCCGTGGCTGTTCTGCTCAACTTTCAGCTAAGTTTGGATCACTGTGACACACCAAACCCGCTCATTCGCTTCTGCCAAGGCATAAAACATTCTGCACGGTGCCAACTGTGGTGCTTCTGAGCAGATCTGTCTTGTGGATGAGTGTTTAATGATGTTCATGCAGACGTTTGATTCTGGTTTGAGCACATGAGCCAGCAGGACCGCAGAGAGACGGTTCACATCATTACAGCAGACAAGCTCATGCAGAGCTGCCATAAAATGACCTGGACAATCATTAAATGGTCCTCTATGAGCACTAGATTTAACATTATAGAAACAACAAAAGAAAATTACACTGAGGTTCATTTGAAGATAATCAAAAAAAAAAAAGATATATTATGTAGGTGTTAATGTTACTGGTGTTAACTAAAACTAGACTCTTGTTAATTAAAAAAAATTACAAAAAGAGCCACAAAGAAAAAAAGACCTTCAACCAGTTCTAGATGGTCAAATTAAATTTCTCTCCTCTAAGCCTGACTTCTGGCTTTTTGTGAATTGGACAGGGAAAAAAAGTGTCTGAATAACACACAAAAACCTACCAAAGTTCACTATGACCTTCAAATCTTCCTAAAAGGCAATGTAAGAAACCTGTACAGCACATTCAGACATGTTTGTATGTGCCATTAAGGCATGAAAATATAATGCATATAAAAGTGCAGCCATCTACATGAAACGTTTCACATTATGCTCGTCCAAACAAAACCTTAAAATAATAATAAAATTATTAATAATAACAGTAGGTCAAAACAACCAGTAAGTTTTGAGTGTGTTTATGAAAAAGTCTCATGTTTACCAATGCTGAATTTATTTGTAATAAAAAAAAACAGTATATATATATATATATATATATATATATATATATATATATATATATATATATGGGCCGGGACTTTAACGCGCTAATTTAGATTAATTAATTACACAAAAATAACGCTATAAATTTTTTAAACGCATTTTAATCGCACTTATTTTTGCACCGCGGAACGTTTCTCACTGGATGAGTTTCGGCGGACCGATTATACTGCAGCACCAACTAGCGTTCAGACAAAAACAAACCACAGTGAACATGGTCAAAGAAGCTGATGAGACCGCTTTGGTTGGCCCTGTGGATGGGAAATTTTGTTATAAAAAACGAATGGATGGAAGCGTCGATAAGAGCATGGTTGTGTGCAAGCTATGCAACAAGGAATTTGCATATCACAGCAGCACTTCGAGCCTATTGCTACACTTAATGGCAATATTGCACTGGTCTGTTGGACTTGGTTGAACAAAAATAAACAATATTTTGTTGCTTAAGCTTATGTATTCAAGCATTATTCAATGTTATACTAAAAATCCATATGAAAAAAACGTACTTCTCACTGTTCTCAGGTCAAATATTTATATGCGATTAAAATGCGATTAATTTCGATTAATTAATTACAAAGCCTCTAATTAATTAGATTAATTTTTTTAATCGAGTCCCGGCCCTAATATATATATATTTTGGAAAAAACTTTTTTGTCCTCAAACTTTTGAGTACTGTCAGGGCATGGTGCCGAAGACAACCATTCTGAAGTTATAAGCAAAAAGAGCCATTTTTCATATCTCTTGACCACTAGGTTGCGCTGCTCCAAAACTGTGCAGGTAGCCTCAGGTCAAACTTGTTATAACACACACCAAGTTTGGTCTCAATACGACAAGCCACTGCGAAGATTTAGCCTTTTTTTTTTTTTTGCGTTATTCAAGAACAGTTCGACTAATCAACTTGATTTCCATAACTTTTTGCCAGCATGGTCAGATGATGATCTGACCCAATTTTGGTGAAAATCAGACAAACCATCTAGTACGAGATTGAAAAAGTAGGTTTTTATAAGCTATTAAAAATAGCGAAAAAATGATTTTTACGAATTTTCCTTCTAGACCTTACGGTTCCAAAATTATTAGCATAAGCATTAGTAAAAATTTGTACAAGTGGTGGCGCTAGAGAGTTTGAGTTAGAGACTTCAAACTTGCTATGGTTAATGCTGAGACTGTCCTCTATCTGTGTGCCAAATTTCATAAACTTCCCACAAGCGATTCTATGGGCTGCCAAAGACTCAAACGGAAGAAACGAAGGAAGAAGAAGAAGAAAAAATTGAATTGAATACAAGAGATGCCTACTGTATGCACCTTCGGTGCTTGGCCCCTAAAAATCCCTTCGGAAATCATTCTAATATGCAGATTTGCTGCTTATGAAACATTTCTGATTACAATCAATGATTATTATCAATAAATTTTGTCCAGGATAAATAGCAACGTTTATTTAAACTTGTCGAAAAATATTAATTTCTCTTGAAAAAAAAATCTTACTGACCTCAAACTTTGAATATATAATTATTGTAACTAAAAACATCCCCTCCAGATGAAAGCATTAGTTGAAACAACTTAAACTTTAAATTATACATGACAACACAACCATGATCTCATTACCATATGACCTTTCACATTTACATATCTATTCAGTAATCAGCAAATTCATGCACTTCATTTGCATATTGAAAAGTACAACAGCAAAAGTGGCCTGTTTAATTATTAGTTAGAGAGGAGGTTGTCAAAATAGTCACAAAATATAATATGGCTTTGAAAATACTTTAAAAATAGCTATAATTTTAATTTCCCTTTGCTTGTCTTTAGTGAGATGCAATGGTGGTTTTGACACATTTTGTAATTAACAAAATTAAATAAATTAAGCATGTGTAGCTAATAGCTCTAAGTGTTTGTGATTCATCTATTAGCGAAGCTTGTGAATGGCACTCTACTTCAGTTCCCTGAGCTTCAGTCACTGGACTCACCGCGTGCCGTCTGCTTTCCAGCTGACTTTATAACCTTTCTGCTCCAAGAAACGAATGTTCCTACGGTCCATCGATACAGGCTGAGCACCAGGAAACCCCGATCTGACAGACAAGCACATAAAGAAAAAAACGTTATCATGGGACACATTGCTTGGTCGTTTTAATTGATCTCCACTCATCAATGAAAGTAATCACGGTTGCGGTTTCTTCAGGATAATAACTCACGACACAGAATTTAGCACTTTTCATTAATTGGGTACAAAAATGTTTCCAATTACTTATTAGGCACTTAAAGGCACAAATATCATGCTCTTTGGATCTTGTTATAGTCAGCATAAAATGAAAATTTATCCTATCCATCTTCTTAAAGCATGTTATTAATTTACAATTCATCCATGCATATGTTTCCTTTCTTCTTTTTTTTAAATGACCTTTTAATTTTGACTTCTCTCTGATGATGAATGCTAGTCCATGCAGTTGTCTTGACAGAAGGAAACAAAATAAATCTCTAGTTTTAACATTATTTGTTCTTCAGAGTTCAGACATTGCTCTTTAAAAGAAAAGAGTATCATATTTTTTGCAAACTGACTTCCATTTGGTTTCTGACCACTGAAAGTGCACATTTTAACGATTTACTCCTGTAGCCATATTGACATTCCAGTATCTTTGGAACTGAATCATACAGGGCCTTAAAAATAAAGAGGAAAGGAAAAAGGAAAGTTTGTTATGACCCAATATCTAAAATGGCATTAAGATATCTTTAATACTTTCTGAGTTACAGGCATGCAAACATTGGAGAAAAACTTGAAAAGTGCTGTTTCCCCATTTTTGAATGGTCACCATTGGCACATTTTGCAACAAAGATTGCTGAAGTCAACTGATTTTACTAACAGACCTACCAATCTCTGTGTAAAAATAACATTTTGATGCTGCCATCTTTCTGAAGTCACTTTTAACCCCCAGTGACTTGACTCTGAATCTCAGATGAAAATTGCTTTTGACCCCTCTCTACAAAATAGTGCAATACTCAGTATATTTTCATCCATGATATTTAATATTTTGGCTTTAATCACTATATGTCTATCTCTATTTAGAAAAATGTATCGAGTGCAAATTACAATTTTAATTTGAATTATTAAATCAATGCCACCTTATTGGTACAATAAATCCCTCCCTCACCTACCTTAACCCTACCCAATACTTTATTTTTAACTTTTTTATTATTCCCTTCATTTTTATTGAAAAAAAAATGCCTTTCCGATGTTATATGAGATTTAAAAAGGGAGAAAACAACTTTGGCAAAAGGCAAAAAGACTGTGGTATGCACTTTGCCATCTGCGCCACTGGAGCTGTTGTTTAGCAATCGTCTTTTGTAGTGTTGACTAGCTCAATCACATGTTGGTGGATGGAGTTAGTGTACAGTGCCTATAGAAAATCATCATATTTCTTTGAAATTGTTACTTTATATGTTATACAGCCTGAAATCAAACCCATTCCAAAAAACTTTTCCAGCTTATTTACAATTTTGGTCTTACAAAAACTAGTGGAAGAAAAACACAACAGTCCTGCAAACAAATAAAAAACTAAAAAACTAGAATAACATGGTTGGAAAAGTCATCAGCCTCTTGATTTAATACTTTGCAGAGCCACCTTTTGCCTTATTTACAGCCATCAGACTTTTTGGATATGTCTGTACTAGCTTTGCAGACCTTAATTGGGGAATATTTGCCCATTCTTCTTTCAGTCCAAGTTCAGTCAAATTCTGTGTTGAGCGGCAATGGATTGCTCTCTTCAAATCCATCCACAGACTTTCGATTGGATTTAAATCAAGGCTCTGACTTGGCCACTCAAGGACATTCAACTTCTTGTCCTTAAGCCATTTCGTTGTTGTTTTGGCAGTATGTTTAGGGTCATTGTTGTGTTGGAAAGTGAATGGCCTGCTCATCTTCAGCTGTCTAGCAGAGGGAGGCAGGTTTTTCTCAAGAATTTGGACGTACTTGGCAGTATCGATTTTTCCTTAAATCCTGAACAATCACCCAGTCCCAGCTGAAGAGAAACACCCCCACAACATACTGCTGCCACCACTATGCTTCACAGTAGGTATGGTGTGTTTTGGGTGCCAAACATAGTGCTTGAAGTTCAGTCAAAAGGTAAATTTTAGTCATTTCAGACTATAGAACCTATTGCCAGAAGGTTTCTTTCTTGCCACCCTGCCATACAGGCCACCTTTGTGTAAACGTTGGGAGACAGTCACACAGACTGACCAGACCCAGCCATAAAGCCTTTCAAAGTTGCCTTTGGCCTCCTGGAAGCTTCTCTTATCAATGTCCTCCTGGCTTTCTCATCCACTTTGGATGCATGGCCTGATCTAGACAATGTACTGGTGGTGCCACATGCTTTCCACTTCTTAATGATACTCTGAACAGTACTCCGAGGGATAGCTAAAGCCTTTGAAATGTTTTTGTAGCCTTCTCCTAACTTGTGCCTTTCTACAACTTTATCCCAGAGGTCTTTTGAAAGCACTTTCCCAACCATGGTGAATTCTTTGCCGTACCATGCACTACTAACAGTGGAATCTTCAAGAAACAGCTCATTTTATTCTGAAGTAATCAACACCACTACTATTGATGTCAGGTGGGGCAATTAGCCTGGTGTTTAAACTGGTAGTTGATTGCTTGCACTTGAGCAAGTTTATAATGGTGTACTCTAAGGGGATAATCACTTTACCAGGCATTCACTGATTAATTTTTAATAATCCTCCAGAATTTTTTAAAATTATATTTTTACTTTAATGATGAGGGTTATAATGTGTACATGCAGCTCAGCTCAGACTTAATTTATTTTATTTTTCAGGGTGTAATGTGACAAAAGGTAAAGGTTTTCATAGGGTATGAATGTTTTTTATAGGCACTGTAAATAGCCTCTGCCAACAAGGTGGGCTATTTGTACTTCGTGTAAACAGTCACTGTTTAGTTTGACATCCTGAGGTGGACAAGCAGCATTTCCTGAAAGTTAAGCACTTTATTTCATTGAGCCCTTTTTTAAAATAAAAAAATTAATTAATAAATCAATCCATCAATCTAAAGTATAAGTCTTATTTTGTACCCTATTTGTGCCACACACACATTTACAGTCGTTTTCCATTACTTGACATATCAGTCACACCGGCTCAGAGCTGCAACGTGTCTGTGGGGGGTAAAACACACAAAAACACACATGCACAAACACAGACTCACTTGTCCCACTCTGAGAACTCCTGACATTTCCTCTGGATCTGGCTGAGCTTGGGCTGTGACGTGACTTGAGTGACTCCTTTGACAGAAACTCCCTCCAGAAACACAGCATTCTGAGACACAAACAAACACCCCTCACATCTGCACACTAACATTTCCAAAGGAAAGGAAGTTGATACCCAGAACACTAAATAGAACAGTCCAGGTTTTTCCTTCCAGGCTATGAAAGAATGCGATAACACAAGTTTTACTCACCATTTTTAGCCGTTCTTTTTTCTTCTTCCCCTGACTGGAGTGAGAGGAGCTGGGCTCGGAGCCCTGAGCGATGGCATTCCCATCATCATCCACATCTTCATCCTCATCGTCATCAAAGCACCATTCAGGGAGAGCAGGGGCAGGTGGCGCGTCCTCCACGTCCCCGAAGCGGCGGAAGAGCTCCTTAAGATAGTCGGCTTTATAGATGCCCGGGGGCCGAGCCTGAGCGAACGCTGCCACAGCGGCCTCGATACTGACATGACAAAACACACTATGATGAGTAATCAAGATACACTGCAATCTTCAGCTGTCAGAAAGAGTTATTTGTAAATAGAACTCCAACCTTGGGTTTACTGACTACAATGAGTGCTGCTTAAAAATATATAATATACATGTTTAAAGACAACATTTGAACAGAAATATATCAAAGAAACTAAATTATTATTAAAGAGAAAAACTGAATATTCTAAAAAATATTCTAATGCACCAATAAACATTTTTACACACACATACATATATACACATATATGTATATTTTGCACAAATATTCAAGATAAAATGTTGTGGCATTGAGCTCTGTTTCATTGAAGAAGAATAGTACATACCAAAAAAAAGTAATTGTGCTCAAATCCCAATTGGATTTTAGACATCTAATCTTTATCCAAGTTAGTGCAGAATCACCCACTTATAATAAAGCTCAAAGTCTACTGAATAAACATTACTAATGCATGACTGATTATGAGAGAAGACAGTTGAACTGGCTGCCAGATATCATGATTATATTTATGGCATCGCCACAAAAGCAAACTGAAGAAATCTGCCGCTGAGTTATTATGATACAATATATCCTTGCAAAGCCACCCTAAAAATGACAAATTAATATATTTATGCTACTGCAGTATGTCTTCACTAACTTGAGGAAAAACAACCTCATGGCATCAAAATAAAAACTGAAGAATGATGAAAGATTTAAAACAACTAAAACCTCTCCTCAAGACAACCCAGCCTTTTTTAACATGCTTGACTGAATGTAATGAAGTATCGATTAGCCAAAGCAGGTGTGGAAGTGATAGGCTTTACAGACTCAAGAGTAACTCCTGTATATGACATGCTCTTATAGGCTGTTACACAGATTTAAGACCAAAATAAGGATCCAATGGCGACCCAAAACAGTACCATTATTGACAAATCCTACAAACGTAAAATGATCAAATCACTGGACACTTTGGCTGGTTACTTTTTGTAAATTAGGTTCACTAATGAATTTCTTGTAAGCCAAATCTGCACAGATTTAGCGCAAATACTAAACTGCCTAATTTTAGTTTTTAAAAGTATTTAAAAGTATCATTCATATTTCTGTATTCTAGTTTTTCTATTTAAAACATTAATCTCATAACATTTTTTTAGGTTTGTAGGTGCAGTGTAAATGCCTCTGGCCTTTTTTTTTTTTTTTTTTTTGTTAAAAAATAATAAAATAATTTATTTATTTATTTTAGGCTAGTAATAGTTATGAATAGCCGGTATGCCAAATTGGCTTGTGAGTGAAAAAGTTCAATTTTAAGCACAAAAATATTTAACCGAAGACTATATAATACTACTATGTACGTGTAAGTTTTCTTGAAAGAAGTCACCTGTTCACCAAGAGTGCATTTATTTGATCAAAAATACAGTAAAAACTGCTCAGTAAAGATAAAAAAAATTAAAATATTGTGATATATTATAAATTCTATACATTATACACTATTTAAAAACCATAATATATGTCACATGATCTTTTAGAAATCATTCTAATATGCTGATTTTTTTAGCTGCCTACTATTTTTGTGGAAACCATGATACATTTTATTTTTCAGGATCATTCATGAATAGAAAGCTATTTAACACTTTATTTAATGTTGTATGTTTCTATTTCAGTTATTCACAATTATAATTTTTTTGTAAAAATTGTCCATACATAAACTGTCACTTTAGATCAATTTAATTCATCCTTGCTGAGTAAAAGCTTACAAACATGTGCACACACACATACAGTGGTATGCGGAAGTTTGAGAACCCCTTGCAGAATCTGTGAAAATTTTAACAAAATAGGGGAGATCATACAAAATGCATGTTATTTTCTATTTAGTACTGTCCTAAGTAAGATATTTTACATAAAAGATGTTTACGTATAGTCCACAAGACAAAAAAATGCTGAAATTATTAAAATAAACCCCTTCAAAAATTTGGGAACCCTTGGTTCTTAATGCTGTGTGTGGTTACCTAGATGATCTACGACTGTTTTTTTTTTTGTTTGTTGCATATTTGAACCCTTTCCAGTAGTGACTGTATGATTTTGAGATCCATCTTTTCACACTGAGGACAACTGAGGGACTCTATTAAATAAGGTTCAAACATTCACTGATGCTCCAGAAGGAAAATCAATGCATTAAGAGCCGGAGGGGTGAAAACGTATTAAATTTAAAGATCTAGGTAAATTGTACTTAATTTATCTTCTGGGAAACATGCAAGTATCTTCTGTTGCTGTACTAAATGGAAAACATGATATTTCAACAAAATAAGAACAATTTTGACATCTTCATACTTCATACTGTTCATAATGTTTTCACCCCCCAGCTCCTAATGCATCGTGTTTCTTTCAGGAGCATCAGTGAGTGTTTGAAGCTTTTTTAATAGTTGTGTTTGACTCCCTCAATTGTCCTCAGTGTGAAAAGATGGATCTCAAAATTATATAGTCATTTTTGGAAAGGGTTCAAATATGCAAAAGATGCTGGAAAACTGAAAAATCTGCAGGAACTAGAGGATTTTTTTTGAAGAACAGTGCTCAATTTAACAGTTCAGAATAAACAAGAGACTCAACCAAGCCCAAAAAAAAAAAAAAAACAACAACAATCAGTTGTAGATCATCCAGGTAACCACACAAAATGTTAAGAACCAAACTTAAGAACCAAACCACAAACTTTTGAAGGGGGTTATTTTAATAATTTAAGCTATTTTTTTTTTTGTCTTGTGGACTATACGTAAACATCTTTCATGTCAAATATCTTCCTCAGGACAATTCTAAATAAAAAAAATAACATGCATTTTGTATGATCTCTCTTATTTTGTTAAAATCATTCACATTTTCACAGATTCTGCATAGGAGTTCCCAAACTTTCACATGCCACTGTATATGTAATAATGCAATAAGTGCCTCTGAGAGGATGCCATAGATATTTTTACCATTTACAAACCTGCAAGCAAAGGCAGTTTGTCAAACATGACATTATTCAATGTACTACTGTGAGTGACCTAGATAGTTCCTATCTTGGATATTTCATCATTTTACAGGTGTACAATTACTGGGGCAGACTATATTGGCGATTATTTTGTGTACAGTATATAGAATGACCTAATTCCAACTTATTTTAATCATATGTGTATGGCTAGCAACAATATTAATCACTAAAAATAAGAGTACTGCATTAAATGCTTTGGTTTATAAAACCATACTTCTTTAAATATTTAACTTAAAACAATGGCATGCAGCCTTAAACTCTACTATTTGACTGGCGGACTGCTTCCTAGTTCATGAATATTAATTAGATCATGTTGATCGGTTAGCAAGCTTCCCGGAGCATCTAGTCTGGTCACAAGAAATTAATATTCATGGGGCAAGCCTTCTTTCCAAATCCTGCCTGTCAGCTAATCAGGCAGGCCTACAGAGCAAACACTGTGTAACTGAATTAATATTCATGAGCTAAGCCTTTGCCGTGGCAGTGTTCTTGAACTTACACCCACGTGTCCAACCCAGTCTGTACAACTGATGGAAGAGAAAAACTACCATTTTATCTTTTTACAGTTTTGGTATTAACCTTATACAGTTTCATTGAACTCTCTAGATAAAGTTAGAAGAAAAAAGTCCAATTTGGATTTCAATCAGTTGAGAAATTTGTTACAGTTCGTCAGCGTGTATTGGCTAGCACTGCTTTGCATTCTGCTTTGCTGTCCTCTCAGGAATTTTCCCCATGTTCCTCTGACTGTACAATCATGAACACTGACCGTAGGTGATGGACGTGAAGCCTTCACTTCTAAGCATGTATTTTTAATGCGCTCTCATTGAAATTTCAGCAGATGGCTCAGAGGAAGACCTACTACTGTTCCAAGCCTTTCCATTTATAGATTACAACGTGAAGTTTGCTGGAGACTCAGAGACTTAGAAATGACTTTTAACTTCTTCCAAAGTGAAAGACGTCAGCAGCGTTTTTCTGATCTCTTGTGACAAAAAGAACATTTTTTATGCTGTAAGAGTGTCTATGATTGTCTTCTTTCTTCATTTCAAATGAAAGACAGGGAATGTTTGATCACCAAAACAACGGCGTTGTTTTACATGTTGTTATTAGTGCTTATATTAGAAATATATCATTATGGTGTTGCCACAGATAATGATGGTTAAGTTGCTTACACATAATCTGACTAAAAGAGTAGTATATTTTTATATCTTCCACTATGATTATTCTACTAACAAGCCTCCCACTCAGAAAGGTTTTACTTTAAGGAAATTCAGAGTTTCCTTATATAATTAAGACATCGTGGTGATTCAGAATGTTTTTGGACACTCCGCTCATGATTAAAAAAAGGTCAAGAGTGTGTGGCAAAAGAAAATGGCTTTTTTTCCCTTGTATGGCTTACTATAACATAAATTATGTTTCCTAAAGCTAAAGGAACTATAGGGACTGGAAGCAGGATCTATATAAAGTTCCAGGTAGAAATGTGCCCCTCAAAAAAGTCCCTGCTCGTGAGGTAGTACTTTTTCAAAGGTCTGGAACTTTTGTGGGTGGGACTTGGGCACTGAACATGCTGATCGGTTGCGTTCATGCAGCAATGTATCTCAACCACCATTTAATCTCTTAATCTTCACAAAATATTACTGTTATTGTGTCATGAAAAGTAGTTTTTAAAATTATTTCAGACGTGAATGTAATTGTTTCAAACTCAAATATTGGGTGTATTTATAAAGACAGCACACATTTGAAAATGTGCTTCGCTGACTTCGGAGATATGAGCTACAGGCGATCACTGGGAAAGTCTAAACACCCCTAGATTTCAAGTGAAATCCATGTTGAGAAACTCCTTCAGTGGCTGGGGCGTCATGACAAGCGTCAGCATGTTTACATCCTGTCAGGATGGTATCTAGCGTTTCTAGTCTCTGCCGTTTGTAAGCTCTAAAAGCCTCAAAAGCATCATGGCTAAAGTGGAGAGAACAAAGTCGCGGGTCTTTAGGAAGTTTTAATCGTCCACAGGCATCTTCCCATTCTTTTTACCTCAAGTATTTAGAGTTGTGTTGCAGTAAAAATAGGAACAGGTAACACCATACTGCCCTCCAAAGGCAAAGCGCAGTAACTACACATTTGGTCAAAATTGAGTTAAGGCTTAAAATGGACTTTGTGACAACTGTTTTGTCTTGTGGCAAAGTCGCCTGGTTCAATTTTGTCCCGTTTCAGAGAAACGTTCAGAGAAACGAGAGTGTCAACATGTTTGACCAGCTGTTGTAAAATCTTTGAAGGCATTTTTCTCAGTTTCAGTGTTCACGTAGTTACTGCACTTTGCCTTTGGAGGGCAGATTAGCTCAGTAGCGCCAGCAACAGGTAGAGCCATTTCACATCATCGAAATAATGGCATACCCAATAGTCCAAAATATGTATGTATGTGGATTTTTTTTTAAATAATGTAAATCTTTTATGGCTTTTCTCTTATTCCAGTAAGATGCGTCATTTATATTATATTAAGCCAAGTCTTAATACCCAGGGTTCCCTTTAACACTGGGTTTGGGTAAAAGCCAGAGCAGAAATATGTAGAAACAGTAGAAATTCTGCTATTCCACTTTATGACTCTTCAAAATAATGTTTCCAAATTCAAAATAATGCCATAGAAAGAACCTTTTTAGGTTTCTCAAAGAACCCTCTAGCAAACATTTCTTAAAAAGGCCATGAACATTTTAATAATCTAAAGGACCTTTTGTCCAGTAGAAAGGTTTCATGAACGTTAAGATGCCAATAAACCTGTACCTTTGGTATTTTAACAAGAGCTAAAAAATACAGCCTACTCTGTCCCGTGTGTCACAAACTACAGTTTTCAGTGCTTCATTGATTGGATTCATGGGGGGGGGGTCCTTGCTGCAATGTGCCACAATCAGTGTAGACCTGAAGGTTGTATATGGTTGACCTGGTGATATCACTACTTGCTGCAAGTAATTCTGCTGATGCGCAGTTACTAGTGTGTGTAGCAACAGCTTCCACTGGCTTACCTAATTCCAGAGTCAAAACTATAATATTAGTTTTATTGTTTTGACACATTTTGTTGCATAATGTGGAGCTGTAATTGCACTGATGTCAGGTGCATTCATTTGTTATGAATAATTTTTGATTTGTGTCTATCAGGTTCAAAACAAAAACAGAAAATCAATTAAGCTGAAGCATTTTTCATTTGTGAAGTCATTCACTAGATTTTCAATAAAACAGGCATTCTACATTTATAAAATATATAAAACAATTCAGGGTTGAATTTTCCAGCAAAAAATAACCATATAATAATATATACATTAAAAAAATGTGATTGGTTTTTAAAATGTTTTTAATAAAGACTCTTATGCCTACCGAGGCTGCATTGCCTTGATTAAAAATATAAATATTATGTGAAATGTAATTGATTGCTAATGTCACATGATTCTTCAGAAATCATTGTCATATGCTGATTTGCTGCTCAAGAAACATTTCTTATTATTAAAGTTGAAAACAGATGTGCTGCTTCATATTTTTGTGGAAACCATCATACATTGCTTTCAGGATTCTTTGATGAATATAAAAGAAAATATGTCAAAGAACAGCATTTATTTGAAATCAGGGTTTGTGCGGATACGGTTAAAATTAATTTCCAGGACTTTTTAAGGACTTTTCAAGCACTACTTTTTTGATTTTCAAGGACTTCCAAAGCTCCAAAGTTCCAATCTAAATCAAATGATTCACGATCCGTACTCTAAAGTTCTGATCTGAAGCAAAAGATTCACGAACCCGTTCCGAAGTTCCAATCTAAATCAAATGGATTAGCGATCCATGCTCGGAAGTTCTGATCTGAAGCAAATGATTCACACGCCGAAGTTCCATTTTGAAGCAAATGATTCACAAACCCGCTCCGAAGTTCCGCTCTGAAGCAAAACATTTGCGATCTACGCTCAGAAGTTCCGTTCTGAAGCAAAACATTTGCAATCCATGCTCTGAAGTTCTGTTCTGAAGCAAATGGATTTGCAATCAAAGCTCCGAAGTTCCGTTTTGAAGCAAAACATTTGCGATCCATGCTCCGAAGTTCCGTTCTGAAGCAAATTAATTTGCAATCCACGCTCCGACGTTCCGTTCTGAAGCAAATGATTCACGAATCCGCTCCGAAGTTCCAATCTAAATCAAATGACTCACGATCAATGCTCTGAAGTTGTGATCTGAAGCAAAATATTCACAAATCCGTTCCGAATTTTCTATCTAAATCAAATGAGTCACGATCCGTGCCCCACAGTTCGGATCTGAAGCAAATGATTTACAAACCCTCTCCGAAGTTGCAATCTAAATCAAATGGATTTGCTCTGAAGTTCCAATATGAAGCAAAGGATTCTCAATCCATGCTCCAAAGTTCCGTTCTGAAGCAAAACAGTTGTGATCCATGCTCTGAAGTTCCAATCTAAATCAAATGATTCACAATCCATGCTCTAAAGTTGTGCAAAATATTCACAAACCCGTTCAGAATTTTAGATTAAAATCAAATGATTTGCGATCCGCACTCCGAAGTTCCGATCTGAAGCAAAAGATTCACGAACCCGTGCCGAAGTTCCAATCTAAAACAAACAGATTCGCGATCCGCCCTCCGAAGTTCCGATCTGAAGCAAATGATTCACAAACCTGCTCTGAAGTTCCAATCTAAATTAAATGGATTCGTGATCCGTGCTCTGAAGTTCTGACCTGAAGCAAAAGATTCACAAACCCATTCCGAATTTTCTATTTAAATCAAATGATTCGCGATCCGTGCTCCGAAGTTCCAATCTAAAGCAAATGATTCACGAACCCGCTCTGAAGTTCCAATCTAAATCAAATGGATTTAATCTGGTTTTTGATAGTGAATCACTTGAACTAAATGATCGAAGTCACGAGTTTGAATCAATTGGAGCAGTTCTAGCATAAATAACTCACTTAACTAATTCAGTTCATCTGTTCCTCTTTTCACGTCTTCAGTCATGTTTACACGACATTGTCAGTACTACTACTGGCTTAGCTAATTTTATGACATTAAATGAAATAAGCAGAAAAAAGTATGACGTTTTTTGAATTGTGCGAAATGGTATGTGCTACTGAAAAAATTAAACACTTATTTTATGGATAAATTGCATTTTAATATCTCTTCAGGAATGTTTTCAAGGGTTTTCCAGGCCTTAAATTTCAAAAAGTCTAATTCAAGTACTTCAAGCACTTTAAGCACCTTGTACGAATCCTGTGAAATGGAAATCTGCTGTAACATTATAAACATCTTTACTGTCACTTGATTTTTTTTTTAAAAACAAGCTGACCCCATTTAAATGGTGGTGTATAAAATAACAATTACTTATAACATCATTACTTCATGCTTAAATTGACATTTGCCAACAGTCAAACATGGGTACTTCGTAGGCAGTGGTAGGTTATTTTGCTCATCTTACCCTAAATTTTGTTGCTTAAATGCAAGGACATTTTATTTTTATGTCATTTGTGAGCAGTCTGAATTAAAAGTGATGAGATAAATGTGCTTAAAAAAAATAACAATAGAAAGAAAGCAGGCTGCCCAAAAAACTTCACAAACAAATGACTTTAATAAAGTTACCAGTATGAATTAACCTGTTGAATACTTTAGTTATGTTTTTAATAAGTGCTATTTTAAGCAAAGAAATGTGTGTACAAAGAGTGCCATTTCAGGTTACTTGATTCGGCATTTTCCATCTACTGTGGCTGGTGGGCAAAAAAGTAGATTTTGTGACCGTCTACGTGTGGTGATTGGGTGAGTGCTCATGTGTGTTATCTAACCTCCAGTCCATTTTCTCCACCAGGTAGGCACATATTAAAAAGCCGGTGCGGTTGAAGCCATGCGTGCAGTGAACGCCTGCGGGAGACAGAACACAACAGTGACTTCAACACAACTGAATCACACATTATTCACACAGCCCACCCACCCGCCAAAGCAATCATTCTGGACACATGAACGATTTTCATCCTTCACTGAAATCAATATCATCATTTTTGGTTATTTATGCGGCCTGTGACCACTGGCCTTTGGAGTGATGCAGCGGGAACTGATGACAGAACAAAACCCTTCATTTGTGGACTACTTTCCTGCTCACTGATACAAGTATTAAATATGCAGCGCTGAGTGCTGAACTCTGGTCAAGCCAGCCGCAGCTTGCAAATAGCTGTGTGAACTTATTAAGATAATTACAGTCATCAGCAGGAAGTGCAGATAGACGTGCTTTCAGAGCGTTTCTTTCACAGAGCTGGCCTTTTGTTTTGAGTTTGCCGCTTTTGCAGCAGTGTAATAATCAAAGAGTAATGATAAACAGCGAGATGCAAAGGCCAACGCTGTCTATAAAGCACACATAGTAGTAGAGTCACACTATACTGGAACTGACGATAAATGTGATATTTAAAAAAATATGTAGTGAGCCTCCTACAGTTAAGTGAGTGGACTTCACTGTAGTAAATATATCAGTGGATCAACCGAAATATATCTTGTGGTTAACAAAGATTGATTTCCTGATGGTCAATGCCAGGTTAGACAATAACAGAAATAAAGATAATTTATGGTATCACAATATTTAATTTAAAGATAATAAAAACACATACTCTGCCATTCAAAAGTTCGGGATCAGTACATTTTTAAAGGAACACTCCACTTTTTTTGGAAATAGGCTCATTCTCCAACTCCCCCCGAGTTAATAAGTTGATTTTTACCGTTTTGAAATCCATTCAGCCGTTCTCCTGTTCTGGCGATATCACTTTTAGCATAGCTTAGCATAGATCATTGAATCCTATTAGACCAATAGCATCGCGTTCAAAAATGACCAACGAGTTTCCATATTTGTTGTATTTAAAACTTGACTCTTCTGTAGTTATATCGTGTACTAAGACCAGTGGAAATGCAAAGCTGCGAGTTTCTAGGCTGAGAAGATTAGGAACTACACTTCCATTCCGGCGTAATAGTCAAGGAAGTTTGCTGCCGTAATATGGCCGAAGCAGACGGAGTATTATCAGAAATGAGTTCCCAGCTACTTTAGCATTTGCACATGTGCTGCGTGGTATTACTGCTCCTGCTTCGGCCATATTACGGCAGCAAACTTCCTTGACTATTACGCCGGAATGGGAGTGTAGTTCCTAATCTTATCAGCCTAGAAAATTGAAGCTTTGCATTTCCACCGGTCTTAGTACACGATATAACTACAGAAGAGTCAAGTTTTAAATAGGACAAATATGGAAACTCGTAGGTCATTTTTGAATGCGATGCTATTGGTCTAATAGGATTCAATGATCTATGCTAAGCTATGCTAAAAGTGATATCGCCAGAACAGGAGAACGGCTGAATGGATTTCAAAACGGTAAAACTCAACTTATTAACTCGGGGGGAGTTGGAGAATGAGCCTATTTCCATAAAAAGTGGAGTGTTCCTTTAAGGTTTTTAAAGACATTTCTTATGCTCATCAAGGCTGCATTTATTTGATCAAAATTACAGAAAAAAAATATTGCGTAATATTGTGAAATATTATTTCAATTTAAAATAACCGTTTTCTATGTGAATATATTTTAATACAAAGCTAAATTTTCAGCATCATTACTCCAGTCTTCAGTGTCACATTCTTCAGAAATCATCCTAATACACTGATTTATTATCAATGTTAAAAACAGTTCTGCTGCTTAATATTTTTTTGGTATCTGTGATACATTTTTTTCAGGATTCTTTGAACAATAAAAGGTTAAAAGGAACAGCGTTTTTTTTTTTTTAAACTAGAAGGTTTTCTAACAACATACACTACTGCTCAAAAGTTATGGGTCAGAAAATTGTTATTCTTTCTTTTTTTAAAGACATTAATACTTTTATTCACCAAGGATGTGTTAAATTAATAAAAAGTGAAAGCATAGATTTAACATTGTTAGAAAAGGATTATATTTTGAATAAATGCTGTTCTTTTTAACTTGTTATTTATCAAAGAATCCTGAAAAAAGGTTCACAGGTTTCAAAAAAAATATTTGGCAGCACAACTGTTTCCAACATTGATAATTCTAATAATAAATCAGCATATAGAATGATTTCTGAAGGATCACGTGACACTTGGACTGGAGTAACAGCTGATGAAAATTCAGCATGGCATCACAGGAATAAATTATATTTTAAAGTATATTAAAATAAAAAAACATTATTTAATATTTTAATAACATTTTGCAATATTACTGCTTTTTTCTGTATTTTTGATCAAATAAATGCAGCCTTAATGAGCATAAGAAACTTCTTTTTAAAAAATTACAAGTCTTTTAACGACTTTTAAGCAGCAATGTACATACCAACTGCTGAAATAAAATGTATATTTATTTTACATACGTGTAATTTATTTGTTTAACAGTTCTGCCTAATAAATTAATAAACAGAACTGTTATACAGAGACAGTAAAGTAATGATGAAAGAGAACTGGAATAAATTTTTTTACTCCTGTATTGAAGAAATTTACTAAATATCCTAAATTTTAACTTTTCTCTCGCAAAATTGCGAGTTTGTATCTCGCAGTTCTGACTTTTTTCTCACAATTCTGACTTTTTTCCTTGTAATTCTGACTTGTAAACTCCCAATTGCAAGAAAGAATCAGAATTGTGATTACCTTTTCTTTATTTTTCTTTATTCAGTGGAAGAAATGGGTTTCCATAGTCCTTCTTCACACACTAATATTAACGCCAAATATCTGTCAATATATCACTGAAGGCACTGGATAGCTCCACACATGCTAGGGCTGGGCGATTCTTTCGATTTTTTCGATTAATTCGAATTTACGTTTTAGGACGATTTAATTTTTTATTAAATCGAGGTATCGCGATTTTTTAATAAAAATATTAGATACATTGTAATTGCACTAATGGCAGAATAATTAAGAGGCAATGTTGTCCGACCACATGATGGCGCGCCTAACTAACCGCTGTATTCAGAACGGAAAACAAATAACGCGTTCTGGTAAAATAACGCGAGTCACTAAGTGGACATGATTAGCTGCTTGCTAGGAAGTTAGCCTGTTATATTACATACAATTTCACTTATCACATAAACAGAGTAGAGAGATGATTGAAGACAATAGCGAATTATTTGCATATCAAGGCTCGAATGCGACCAGCATATTTGTATTTGCGCTGAGTGGAGCTTCAAAGGTTTCTATGTGTTTTGCACGTTGACTAATGTATCTCCAGTGTAGAGAGAGTGTAAATAAGAGACTGAATGGGCAGTAGCTTCATTTATTATAATAGAGCTTTGTGAGATTGCGAACTAAGATGAGTGACAGCTTTTAATCATTTTTAAGGGAGTTTGTAAACGAGATATTGATTTATTATAACAGTTAAATAAACAAGAAGTTATTATTAAGTGACTTACATTGTCTGACTATAACACTATTGCCTGATTTTGCTCTATTTTGTCGTCAAAAGTGGTCTGAAACAAGTCACAGCTGAGCCGCTGCGCATCTCCACTCAAACACAGCGGTGTTTCGTTTATGAATGAACGTGCGTTTTTAAATGAATCTAGTGAAATGATTCAATTTCCCATTCATAAAGAGTCACTCGCTTTATTCTTGAATGAACCATCCGTTCAAACGAATCAAATGAATATGATTCAGTAATTAAATCAGTGTCTTACCACCACCTGCTGGCAGATCGTTTCAGTTATTTAAATCATTTAATATTTCTGTGTTCAAAATTGTATATTTTTGTATACGATATAAGTCCAAGAGAAAAGCATGGAAATATATATTTTCCTCCCGTCTCATATTTATTTGTCTTACAAACATTTACTGTGTCCGGTATGATAAGAATGGGGCCTGGTGGAAAGCGATCACTGATGCAGTTGCAGTGTATATTGCAAAATATATGGTGCCCATATATATTGTGGAAAAGCTGGGGTTTCTTTACATGCTAAAAGTAGTAGGGGGGAAAAAATCGATTTAAATCGTAAATCGGATTTTTTGTGAAAAAAATCGGGGATTTTATTTTTAGGCCATATCGCCCAGCCCTAACACATGCATTCACCCTTTTTAATTTCGTATCTGCTCAATGTATAGATTCCCCGATGTTTGAAGGGGATGTGGAAAAGAAACAGAAGCCATTCGCCTTAACGGAAGTTAGTGTACCATCAGAATGATTTTTAAACTGATATTTCAAGATATAAAAAAAAAACCTTACATGCAGCTGCTTTAAATATTGATATCTTAATAGCACAGACAACATTGTAAATAACCCAGTGCCAGTTGACACTCCAACAAAGCAGGCGGCAGTATTACACCTTAAACGAACAATGCACAAGTTCTCGCCGCTAGAGGTCACATATTCAAAACAAACAAAGAAACAAAGGCGTAGTTTGATGACGGCGTGATTGAGTGGGGAATCATGGGAGTTGCTGTCTTCATCCCCACAACCAATGCAATCTGACAGGACTCGGGCAGAAATTATATCTATGGATGAGATAATGTACTAAGGTTTTATTAACGTCACTGTAGCATGAAGCTGAATGTTGAGGAAGCGAAACCAAGACGCTGGAGTGATTGCTATTAAAGCAGCGGAGCTTTTATTATGCTTCTTCCGGTCATGCGTATGTAGGAAAAGGCAGCACTGTTTTATTATACTAGATACATTTGAGTGTGATGAAAGTTCTGCTATAATGCTACTCTATGCGTTTGTCACCTGTCTATTAAAATGCATAATAAAGTGTCTTCACGATTTCCATGTTTTCCACAAAATAAAACCGAAAAATCGAGGGTATATGACGTCACTGGCATGTGATGCAATGACCCATTACACTAGTTAAAATTGCTTATTTATCTGGATTTAAACATTCTTCTAAACATCTGGGATAATGACACAAAAAAATCAACAAAAAGATGACAACGTAGTGTGCAGCTACACAAAATGGCCACATAAAAGCGATGGCAGATGGAAGTCAGACACTGTCACTGCACATGAGCAAAGTTTTTAGATCCCATAAAAAAGGCAGTCTGTTAGACACCACAGTCCAAGTTCTTTTCGTATGCTTTTTTAAAGTTATGGCAATAAACTCTTTCCACCTCCGAAAAAGCACAAACTAAAGATAAATTTGACTTTTTTTTTTTTTTTTTAATCACAAGCATGGTATAGAAATACATTATTAATTATATTAATATACTGAACAACTTTTAACTTTAGCTGTGAAAATAAAAAAAAAAAGTGCCATGCCTGATTCACTACAAAAGACACGGGATGAGAGCAAGCAACAGTTGTGTCTTAAGCAGCACAGTGAAATGCAAAACGGCATTCTGTGAGAACACTTTCAAAATGTGCTTCCACAGACGCTGCAAAATGAAGCTAGAGTTAAGCAAGCTGAGTTCATGACATTTACCCCGTCTACACCAGTGTCGCGCCAAAAGCAAACCTATTCCGATCAATGATGCTGTCTGCTCTGGATGTGAACCACGCCACGCTGCCGACAGTAAACAGATGCCCTGTTCTATTTCTGACACGCAGGAAAAATAGATGCAGAAACATCAGCTCTTTGTGAAAGGCTGCTGTGTTCAGTGCAGACGGCATCAATCCGATGCTCAATCAGCCGCTGTTAGACTGATTCACAGACTAGACCTTCTAATGTATGCAGTCCTGTCATTTTCATCCTAATGAATAGTCTTCACTTCATCCAAATAAGAGTAGCCAATATACCGGTCGATTGCACCTGATTGAGAAAATAAATACAGTGCTCGATTTGTAAGAGCAGTGATCCGACCGACCAGCAGCATTAAGATACTACACAGCATTGGGCATAATGCATTACTAAGTAAATAATTATTGTAATTTAATTACATTTCCCTTAATTACTGATTTTTTTTTTTTTTTTGTAATTTGTGACCCTGGACCACAGAACCAGTCTTAAAGGTTGTATCAGCGATTTCAAGCTTGAAACATAAAGTGTCACATTCAGTTGATCTTTCTTCACGATCCGCTCGCTGCCTGCCCCATAAATCAGCCGTAAAAATAAAACGCGTCTCTCTGGTCAGCCTAGGGTCCAAGATATGCCAAAAAAAACAATCGGTGCTACCAACCTTTCCACAGAAAAACAAACAGTGTTCCAACCAATCAGCGTCAGGGTGTTGGTGTTTATGGGGCAGGCAGCGAGTGGATCGTGAAGAAAGATCAGCTGAATGTGACACTTTATGTTTCAGCCTAGAATCGCTGATACAGCCTTTAAGTAGCATGTGTATATTTGCAGCAATAGCCAATAAATAAATTGTATGGGTCAAAATTATAGATTTTTCTTTTATGCCAAAAATCATTTGGATATTAAGTAAAGATCATGTTCCATGAAGATATTTTGTAATTTTCTTACCATAAATGTGACCCTGGACCACAAAACCAGTCATAAGGTTAATTTTTACAAAACTGAGATGTATACATCATTTAAAAGCTCAATAAATAAGCTTTCTATTGATATATGGTTTGTTAGGATAGGACAAATTTTGGCCGAGATACATCTATTTGAAAATCTGAAATCTGAGGGTGCAAAAAATCAAAATATTGAGAAAATCACCTTTAAAGTTCTCCAAATTAAGTGCTTAACAATGCATATTACTAATCAAAAATAACATTTTGATATATATATAGTAGGAATTTTACAAAAGAATCTTCATGGAACATGATTTTACTTAATTTCCTAATGATTTTTGGCATAAAAGAAAAATCAATAATTTTGACCCATACAATGTATTTTTGGCTATTGCTACAAATTTACCCCAGCGACTTAAGACTGTTTTTGTGGTCCAGGGTCACAAATATTATCAAAACTTTAGTAAAACTTTAGTAGATTAGTATTATGCATTGCTAAGAGCTTCATTTGGACAACTTTAAAAGCGATTTTCTCAATATTGTTATTTTTTTGCACCCTCAGGCTCTAATTTTCAAATAGTTGCATCTCAGTCAAATATGATCCTATCCTACCAAACCATACATCAATGGAAAGCTTACTTATTCAACTTCCAGATGTATAAATCTCAATTTAAAACAATTGGTCCAGGGTCACATACAACTACAGTTACTTTTGATATAATTGAATTAAATACTGTATAGGCTATTGAACAATTCAATATAAAAAGTATCAAACGCTTTTACTTTTTGTGTGTGTGTGTATATATTGTTTTTACTTTTAATTCTACTGAACAAAATTTTACAATAATTTAGATAGTCAGTAACAATACCCCGGTCTCTCAATTCCCTGGTTTACAGGTAAAACTACATGCAGAGTTAGATGTTCTGTTCGCGTGTAGCATTTGTCACGACACTGCGTATGATGGAGGACTCTTTTTAAAAAAGCATCCGTCAATTGTAATGCGTGTGTTCAGTCATCAATCTGCTAGAGCTGCATTCAGTCCACTGTCAGTGGTTGTGAACAGTGCAAACTATTGCATAGAAAATCACAAAGCTTGTACAAAATGATATGCAAATTTGTTCTGCAGACCCCCCAGCTCCCTGCACTGCAGTTTGAAAGACTCAACAATGCTTAAAGAGCTCAGCTACGGCTCCAGAAAATGTGCGATCCCTTAGGATTTTTGCATAAATTGATAAACAATTTTGATTTTGAGTCTTCGTTGAACACATAATGAATTCTAAAATATATCAGAACATTTATCAGGGGAATGTGAAGTCAACTGATGCGTCGGGATAACAAACCAAAGCACAGCAGTCAATCAACTAAAGGAAATACACCTCCTGGAGCCACTGAGTCAGAGTCCTGAACTCAAACCATTCAGGTTTAGAATGACCTCAAGAGAGCCATTCACTCCACATATCCAAAGGATATTGCAGAACCAATGGTTTGCAATGAGAAAAGGTGAAAAATTGACCGCTGTCTAAGCTGTAATTACAGAAAACGTTTGGATGAGTTTATTGCTGTCAAAAGGATGGTTAGCTGCTTAATAAATCTAAGGGTTCATATACATCATCGTTTAAAAGTTTGGATTTTTGGGGGCCAAGCACTGAAGATTTCTTATTATTATTCTTCTTCCGTTTCTTCTGCTCTTGAGTTTATGTCAGCCCATAGAACCACTTGCAGGAAAGTTATGAAATTTGGCGCACTGATAGAGAAATTATCAAAATCAACCACAGCAGTTTGTTGTCTTTTCCTCAAACTCTCTAGCGCCACCACTTGTCTAAAGTTTTACTCATGTTTATGCTAAAAACTTTTGAACCATGAGGTCTAGAAGGAATAACAACCAAAATTTAAATCGTAAGATTAGATTTTTCACTATTTTTAATAGTTCAAGAAACCTACTTTTTCTAACTCTGATTTTCACCAAAATTGTCTCAGATCATCTTCAGACCATGCTGGCAAAAAGTTATGGAATTCAAGTTGATTAGTCAAACCGTTCTCGAATAATGCATGAACGAATTCTACGAAGAGCATGCAAAAATGGATGTGAGGCTGTATCTCCGCAACGTTTTGGCATTTTGAGAACAAACTTTGTGTGTGTGTCAGGGGCGCCGCTAAGGGGGGGGGAATTAGGACAATTCTAAGGGCCCACGCCCTTTAGGAGCCCACAGAGATCTGCTTTGGTGTGGTAGGGGGGGCCCAACCTCATATTTTGTCATAGGGCCCAAAATTGCGAGCGGCGCCCCTGGTGTGTGTTATAACAAGCATAACTTTCGGAGCAGCACCACCTAGTGGTCAGGAGATATGAAAAATGGCTTTTTTTACTAACAATTTCTGAATTCTTCAGCCAAACATCACAAAACTGTTCTCATTAGATTCAGTGGAGCATGCCCTGTCATACCATACCCAATTTTTTCCATGTCAGCCATTTTGGGTGTCGCCCATTTTGAATTTTATCATGAAATGCTATGTTTTACAAATTCATTACCGTATCGTTACGAAACACGGTACAGATCTTCGGCATCATGCCCTGATGGTACTCAAAAAGTTTTGTGGCACCTTGTGGTCAAAAGTTATGAAGAAATTAGCCTTTTGTAATGAAACTGGTCTCAATATATTCTTTGGGTCATGCCGAGAATGTAGATACTAATTTTGCCATTGTCAACCAAACTTCTGTCTGCCATTTTGATTTATATTGAAAACCTACATTTTCGAACTCCTCCTACACTGTTAGTCTGATTTTCACAAAACTTGAAGACCACCTTTAGGCCATGCTGGCAGAAAGTTATGGATTTCGTGTTGAGATACAAAATGGTTATTATTTAACACATCAACAGATTTGCTGGAATCATGCCAAACTGCGTCTGAGGCTGTATCTCTGCAAAGCTTTTACATACTGACACCAAACTTTGTTAACAGAAGTAATAAATAAAAAGTAATAAATCAATCATTAATACATTAATTCAATAATACATTTTCCAAAAATGCTAATAACTTGATTGCAGTAGCCTATTGCAATTAAACCGAACTCATCCTAGACCACTTTTCTGCTTTTCACTATAACGGAGTCAGATCATCTTCAGACTGTTCTGACAAAATTTCATGGATTTCATGTCGATACACGAAACCATATTTGTACAGTGGCGCAACACATGTGAGGTTATTGACTCTCAGGCTGTATCTCTGAAAGCTTGGACATATTGGCACCAATTTTTATTTGTCTTAATTTCGTAACAGCAACACCTACTGGTCAACAGTGATAAATCTTTCAATCATATTAATAATGACTGTAATTGATTTTTTTGTTTTTGATTTGTTTTGCTTAAAATTATAAATGCAAATTCCTCATTGATGCAGGTGGTCTGATGCTGCCATGACTTATGACTTATAAGTACATAACTTATATTTTGGTTTGTTTCTTTAATATGCATTTTTAATGCATACACAAGGATGCATGCAATCAGTCTGAAGTGACAGTAAAGACTGTTCTTTCTATTCATCAAAGAATTCTTAAGACAAAATATCATGGTTTCCACAAAAAACAGTCAGCAGCACAACTGTTTTCAACATTGACAATAATCAGAAATATTTTCTGAGGCATTCATTTAGCATATTAGAATGATTTCTGAAGGACCATGTGACACTGAAAATTCAGCTTTGATCACAGGAATAAATTACATTTGACAATATATTAGAATAGAAATCAGTGATTTTGAATTAAATAAAAATATTTTAAAATATTAAAGTTTTACTGTATTTTTGATCAATTAAATGCAGCCTTGATGAGCAGAAGAGACTTCTCAGAGAAAAAAAGAGACTTGAACAGCAAGTGTTTAAAGATGAAAACAATGTCTGTGCGTTATTTGAGCAGACTATATTTGATTACTGTTGTGACTGAAATTAAACATGTTATCACCAATTTATGCAGAAATCCACCTAAAGGTTTAAAAAAAAATCTTGCAAGTGTATTTATCTATTGGTTGACATTAAACAATAGCTAACACAGTCTAGGAAAGGTTAGATGAAAAGTCATTTCAGAGGTAGTGCGAGTTATTACATTTTGATGAAAAATTATGAAGACAAACACTTTTGTCTTTGCAATAACATGCACTGATGAAATGTTTCCAATCACACCAGAAACATACATCATATTCAACATACATTCTCTATATATTCCCCCAGGAGTGAAACAGCTCCTTCATCTGGACAAAATGAATTTCATTCATTTTCTTCATACCCTGATAAAGTGTCTTTATTAGTAAATCATAGCCAAACCAACAGAGATTTGATTTTTTTCCCAAAAGGACGCGAGCCAAATGTCAAACGATGGCAAAATGAACAAACTCAACAGAGCATAAAGTCTATTAGGTCTTGATCAGCCTGCCTTCACAGAAAAATCACATTCATATTTACAATGACTCGACAAAAGTATCAGCAAGTGAGCTTTCTTATTAAAGCGTTCTCACATGGATGCCGCAGTATTGGGTATTTCTGGGATTATGTCCTCTGGCAATACAAAAATAAAGATTTCATCAGAGGCAAACACGGCAAATGCCACACATTCATCAGTCTGATTTTATATCACATCCCACAGCTGTCCTAGTCGCTAGATAGTGATTTAACAAAAACTTTTATGCCGCACTGATGCAAACAGCGATTTCTAAGCCACTCCACAGATGCTCGACTCCATTGATGTCTGAGCTTTGACGGCGGACTGTGGGCTTTTTGACGATTTTGAAGTGTTATTTATACTTTGGAAGATCTACTTCGGCACCTCTGAGGGGGTTTTGGCTTGCAGCATCATGGTGTGGCATGATAAAACTACCAAACACAACAAAACTGCACTGAAAGGGTTGAAGGAACAGCACTGGGGATTATGGGTTGTGATCTTCCATTAGCTGGCAGGATGGAAACCGTCTGCTGCAGCATTAAGGTCGGAATAATAACCACAGACCCTGCACTGTAAAAATATATATCATTTTAAGATTGAAAGACACCTGTGGTCTCCGGAAATCATAAAAAAAAAAAAAAATACTTTTTTAGGTATTACTGTCTGGTTGGCATATTTTCTGTTGTCTACTTAAGAGTCTACTTAAACTCTCAATCTTATCAAACTCTGTGTTGTACCTTAAAACGTACTAATAGCCATTGTAATAATACAGGTAATAGAAATCTGCATAATAATTCATAGATCGTAAGTGGCCTGAACTACAAAAATGTATCAGCATTACTGATAACAAAAACAAAAAGACATCAAACTAAACAAAATATAATTCTATGTGAAGTGTCATGCACTTGTAGGAGTTTTTACTTTCAAAAAATAAATATGACAGTATTATACTATAGAATGATATACAGTTGTGCTCATAAGTTTACAAACCCCTTGCAGAATATACAAAATGTTATTTTAACAAAATAAGAGGGATCTTAAAAATTGGATGTTATTTTTTTTTAGTACTGTCATGAATAAGCTATTTCACATAATAGATGTTTATGTATACTCCCCAAGACAAAATAATAACTGAATTTATAAAAATGACTCCATTCAAAAGTTACCATAGTACCCTTAAATCTTAATACTGTTTCCTGGATGACCCACGACTGCGAGTCCTTTGTTTGTCCTGCACATTCTTTGGTTTTCCACCAGCATCTGCATGAACCCTTTCCAAAAGTAACTATGATTTTGCGATCCATCTTTTCACACTTAAAGGAACACTCCACTTTTTTTGGAAATAGGCTCATTCTCCAACTCCCCCCGAGTTAATAAGTTGAGTTTTACCGTTTTGAAATCCATTCAGCCGTTCTCCTGTTCTGGCGATATCACTTTTAGCATAGCTTAGCATAGATCATTGAATCCTATTAGACCAATAGCATCGCGTTCAAAAATGACCAACGAGTTTCCATATTTGTCCTATTTAAAACGTGACTTTTCTGTAGTTCTATCGTGTACTAAGACCGGTGGAAATGCAAAGCTTCAATTTTCTAGGCTGATAAGATTAGGAACTACACTCCCATTCCGGCGTAATAGTCAAGGAAGTTTGCTGCCGTAATAAGGCTGAAGCAGGAGCAGTAATACCAGGCAGCACATGTGCAAATGCTAAACTAGCTGGGAACTCATTTCTGATAATACTCCGCCTGCTTCGGCCATATTACGACAGCAAACTTCCTTGACTATTACGCCGGAATGGAAGTGTAGTTCCTAATCTTATCAGCCTAGAAACTCGCAGCTTTGCATTTCCACCGGTCTTAGTACACGATATAACTACAGAAGAGTCAAGTTTTAAATACAACAAATATGGAAACTCGTTGGTCATTTTTGAACGCGATGCTATTGGTCTAATAGGATTCAATGATCTATGCTAAGCTATGCTAAAAGTGATATCACCAGAACAGGAGAACGGCTGAATGGATTTCAAAACGGTAAAAATCAGCTTATTAACTCGGGGGGAGTTGGAGAATGAGCCTATTTCCAAAAAAAGTGGAGTGTCCCTTTAACAACTGAGGAACTCATACATAACTATTACAAAAGATAAAAACATTTACTGATGCTTAAGAAGGCAACACAATGCATTAAGAGTCAGGGGTGTAAACTTTTAAAACAGGATAATGATGTGTACATTTTTTTATTTAGTTTACAGATTTTTTTCCAATTAGTATTGCACTTCAGAAGCTACATAAATATTAACATGTCTCCCAGAAGACAATATAAGTACAATTTACCCTGATCATCCCATTCAAAAAAGTTTACACCCCCAGCTCTGGACAAACACTCATGAACAACTATCACAAAAGATTGAAACAATTGTGGATCATCCAGGAAACGAAACACAGTATTAAGACTCAAGGGTATGTAAACTTTTGAACGGGGTCATTTATATAAATTCAGTTATTATTTTGTCTTGTGGAGTGTATATATATATATATATATATATATATATATATATATATATATAAACATCTGTTATGAGAATAGCTTATTCAGGACAGTACTAAAATAAAAAATAAACATGCAATTTTCATGATCCCTCTTATTTTGTTAAAATTATTAACATTTAGCATTTTCCGCAAGGGGTATGTAAATTTGTGAGCACAACTGTATAATGCAGTGTTAAAGAATTTACCATTTCCATATATGGTCAAATAACTAAGTAAACTAAATAAAAGGATTTTACTGAGTCTTTTTTGGTAAAAACTACTTTTAAACTATGATAGATGTGAAGATATTCATCATAGATTTGTTATTTGGCTGATATTTGATCAAATTTTAAATGAAGCACAGAAAAATCCGCACACATACCTCAACTCATCTGAATAATGTATACTTTCTCAACCGTGAGATTACAGCCACTGAAGCATCCATTATTAATCTCTGTAAAGTGTTCATCATGACAGTGTTTCATAAAACAGATGTTAACACTGATTTGTTTAGAAAAAGGTAAAAACATGAAACGTTAACATTACTGTCAGACACTTTACAATATTCTGCACACTGCTTAATGCGCACAAGAGTATTCAAGTACAGCAAAAGGCTCTTTGAAATAAATATCATATTAATCAATTCATACTTTTGTTGAATTTTGGTTATCTGACAGTACCTGACAGCAACAATAGCAGCAGTTGTTCACGGCAACTGCTCACATTTTCTTCACACTATTTAATAACGGAGCTAGGCTGTACATTTGAGACAATGAGAAATGTACACAATGAGAGATCTATGTAAAATATAAGAAAATAAAACCATCAACTATTCAAATGTACATCTTTGTACAGCAAACAAAGTGCACAAATGAATAAAGTTAATTAAGGGTCTTTAACTACTATGTATGTGTATTTTAATGAATTATTTCTAATCATAAACATGCATGTATTTACATTGTACTTATATAAAAAAAAATGTGCATTTAAATGACATCTGTAACATAATAATAATTAATAAATCCATAACTACCCCACCTCAACAGCGGGCTTTTTGCAATAAAACATTAACACAATATGTACCAAACACTAAAAAGTACATAGTTAAAGACACCTAACGTAAAGTGGGACCAAAAATATACATTTCTCCAAGAACATTTCTCCAGGTTCTCATTTAAGAGTAGTGTTGTAAACAGTTTTTGGCTAATTAAAGTGTACACTACTCTTCACCAGAGTTGCACTTCGCTTCACACTCCCACAGCGCTTCGCAAGTCATGTGACAACTTTAAATACCTACACCATCCTACAACTGTAGAAACCACGTCATACATTAAAAAAAGCATTCAGCTTCCTAAGAATAAACTACCTGAAATTCATTCATCACAGACGTAAGATCATCATGGGGTGTCATTCAACTCCTTTAGATATAAAGCCTACGCTTAAATGCCTGGAATTAGTTTTGCAGACAAAGCTCAATTTTATTCACATTTACATTTCGTAACAAAACAAAAATGTAAACACTGGTGGAAGAAAGGTGAAAATCTCCTTCCATATGGCCTAAAATCACCACAAAAGCAAAACTGATCAAAATTCTTATTTCTAAAGGGGACATCAGATGCCCATTTTCACAAGTTGGTACGATTATTTAGGATCTTAATGAAATAACATACTTTGGTTTAAATTCATCAATAAAACAACATTCTTTTATAAAAACCTTGTCAAAAACAGCTCTGTTCACAGTGATTTTGCTGTGCATGTCTCTTTAAATGAAAATGAACTACTGCTCACCTCACCTATCTTTTCCGTGGGGCGTCCAGAAAAGAGACGTGAATTAGGGGTGTAGCGATACACGTATTCATTCGTATTGAACCATTCGGTACGAGGCTTTTGGTTCAGTACGCATTACAAACCAAACAATTCATTGGACTCATCGTATTACATTAAAAAAAATAACAGAGCTTGTTCTCAGTGCCACAGTGCTCAACAAGGCTGCCCAAACAACGTAACAGGCAACAGCCTCTCCCATTCCTAAATAAAACCACACTTCTCCAGTAGGGTTGTGACGGTGAGGCAGTTTGTTGGAGTTTTCCCTCTTTTTCTCGCTTTTAAATAGCTTGTAAATACATGTGCGCATTTTACTTTCACTTTCGAATCAGCTGCAATTCGGCATCAACTGATTGAATTGACAACAACAAAACGTCACATCAAACTGAACCAAACCGAACTGTTACACCCCCTAACGTGAATATATATTTGTATATGGTTTAGAGGTGGTCTTATTTGAATATCTAGCTATCTACGTAGAAAGTGTCTGCAAACTGAAACAGCTCAGACTCCAACAGCCCATAACAAATTGCCTGCACGTTTTCTTTTCAGGTTTTCTGAGTTTTATTCAATGTCTACTTTACTTAAATCAAAGTGTTTATTATAAATGATCTATCAGTGCTCATCATTTAAAAAAAAAAAAAAAAAAAGTTATTACAACAGAAATCTGCACAACTGTGAATTTTACCTAATTTCCATTGGCTGATGTTGCATCGGATTCAAGTTGTTCATGCATATTTAGCACACCAGCAGTTTGGTTTGATTGTGACTTCTGTTTAAGCTGTGTTTCGATTAATTCGAATTTACGTTTTAAGACGATTTAATTTTTTATTAAATCGAGGTATCGTGATTTTTTAATAATAATAATAATATATATGTATGTATGTATGTATGTATGTATGTATTCAGAACGGAAAACAAATAACGGGTTCTGGTAAAATAACGCAAGTCACTAAGTAGACATGATTAGCCTGTTACATTACAGTACTTATAATTTCACTCACCACATAAACACAGTAGAGAGATGATTGAAAACAATGGCGAATTATTTGCATATCAGGGCTATAGAGTGCGACCTAATTTCTCAATGGTGCGACTGGTGCGACCAGCCGTTCAAGGGCAAAAAAAAACTACTACGTGCGACTATGAAAAAATATTTAGGAGCACCATGTGCGACTGACCCGACCAGCATATTTGTATTTGCGCTGAGTGGAGCTTCAAATGTTTCTATGTGTTTTGCACGTTGACTAATGTATCTCAAGTGTAGAGAGTGTAAATAAGAGACTGAATGGGCAGTAGCTTCGTTTATTATAATAGAGCTTTGTGAGATTGCGAACTAAGATGAGTGACAGCTTTTAATCATTTTTAAGGGAGTTTGTAAACGAGATATTGATTTATTACAACAGTTAAATAAACAAGAAGTTATTATTAAGTGACTTACATTGTCTGACTATAACACTATTGCCTGATTTTGCTCTATTTCGTCGTCAAAAGTGGTCTGAAACAAGTCACAACTGAGCCGCTGCGCATCTCCACTCAAACACAGCGGTGTTTCGTTTATGAATGAACGTGCATTTTTAAACGAATCTAGTGAAATGATTCAATTTCCCATTCATAAAGAGTCACTTGCTTTATTCTTGAAAGAACCATCCGTTCGAACGAATCATATGAATGATATGATTCAGTAATTAAATCAGTGTCTTACCATCACCTGTTAGCAGATCGTTTCAGTTATTTAAATCATTTAATATTTCTATGTTCAAAATTGTATATTTTTGTATACGATATAAGTGCAAGAGAAAAGCATGGAAATATATATTTTCCTCCCATTTCATATTTATTTGTCTTACAAACATTTACTGTGTCCGGTATGATAAGAATGGGGCCTGGCGGAAAGCACTGATGCAGTTGCAATGTATATTGCAAAATATATGGTGCCCATATATATTGTGGAAAAGCTGGGGTTTCTTTACATGCTAAAAGTAGTAGGGGGGAAAAAATCGATTTAAATCGTAAATCGGATTTTTTGTGAAAAAATCGGGGATTTTATTTTTAAGACATATCGCCCAGCCCTATTTTCATATATACAATATCACTATTGACAATACAGAATGTGTTTTTGCATAAAAAAATGTTTTGCATAAAAACCACACCTTTACACACATTGAACTACAACACAACAAATGCCTGATGGACAACAGGAAAGAAAAGTCCTAGGATGTATCTCATGAAGCTGGGCTTGTATTCACAAAACATCTTAAGGCTAAAAGTAGCTGATAACTTGCCGATTTAGGAGAAATTCTTAAAAATAATGGGCATGACAATCCTACATTTAGGACTTTAAAATATTTGCTCTACAAGTATGTCCCAAAGCATTTTAGCATTAAAACTATCCTAACTGTGAAATGTTAGGAGTAGTGAACAGGACTCCTAAGTCACTATGACCAAACTAAAAAACAATACAAACCATCACAGAAATTCTAATGGTTTTCACTACAAATACCATTACAAACATTACAAACCATCAACTTTTAACCATTCAAAAATGTTTTCCTGTAGTGTGTTTTGCAGCATATTCTATTAGGATTTATGCTTTAACAAGCCACCAACAGAAGGTGACAAATTACCAGTAGAGACCAACAGGCACCATTTCATTTACCATTAAAACTGGTACAATTCCCATTATAACCAGTAAAACTATTAAAAATTTTTTAGATGGTTTCTATTGTTTTTTCATCAGGGCTATAATTGCTGTTGCCAGCCATCTGCTTCAGAGCCTAAACATTTTAGAAACAAGCTGCATATATTTGCACACATATGTTTTTCCATGCTTTTTTTCCGGTTTTGGTCATGTCTTAATATCAGCCATGATTATTCTACTTTGTTAATTAAAAGGCTGTTTGTATCTGCTAATTGTTTACAAAAAGCACGTAAGAGCCCGACTATTAGCTGAACATATACTTGTTTATTTAGTGACACTTGGTCTGCATTATAAAAACTTTATTTGAATGTGGAAACATTTTTATTTTTAAAGCTTTATTTGAATATGGCAACATAATTTCGCGCTCTACAATATTTCTATGAATAAATTACTGTGTGCATAGTTAGTAAGTATGCTGATAGGTTTTAAGAGAAAACTTTTAGCTAAAAATGTTTACAGCTATTTAGGAGAACTCTTAGTGGTAAGATAAAATGTTTTGTGAATACGGGCCCTGGAATCTCAACAGAGGGATGCGATTTATAAGAAAAAGCCAACGTATAAGATATGGTTTTATAATTCTTAGTCAATACATAAATCTTGTGTTTTTTGATGGTTTTGATGACTTCACTATTATTCTACAATTTAAAAAACAACATTAAAAATACCATGAACATTTGGCAAGTGTCAAGTGGAAGTAAAAATGGGTTTTGTGTGTAAATAAACTACTAGTACTGCAAACATCTGTCTACTAATGAAACATCTGTTGTGTCTAACAGCATTTACCTCAGTGGAACATTTACCATCAGAAAAGCTGAATCTAGGATCCCAAAAGTTAGTTTTTTTTCCATGTGGTGACACGTGGAGAAAGCCACTAAAATGTGCAATGCAATGTGTTTTCAGGCTTTTATGACAGATGCGGAAATAAAGATCTACACTGCTGTTCATAAGTTAAGGGTCAGTGTGATTTTTTAACACTCTTGAAAGAAATCTGTTCTGCGCATCAAGGCTGTATTCATTTGATCAAAAATACCATAAAATCAGTAATACTGTGAAATATTATTACAACTTGAAAGAACTGATTTCTATGATAATATATTATAAAATGCAATTCATTTCTGTGATTAAATCTGAATTTTCAGCATCATTACTCCATGCATCACATGATCTTTCAGAAATCATTCTAATATGCCGATTTCTTATTATCAGTGTAAATAATAATTTTGTATAAACCATTACTTTGAACATTTACTTGAAAATAGAAATGTATTAACAATTTAAAGCTCATTTTGATTCATTTAATGTATCCTTGATAAATAAATAAAAAAATATGACTAAGCTTTTGAAAGTAATGCATATAAAAAAAAAAATTTGTAATAACAATTTAATAGTAACAAATATTTGTGTCAAAACGTTAATTCTAGAATCATTTTCCAACGAAGGAAGAGTCTCCCCTGCATTGTGTTCGAAATAGAAAAATAGAAGTGCAAGGTGTTTTTTCTTTTCTTTTTCTAGATGCCTTAGACTAAAGTCAAAAGAATATACCTTCAGGTCTCTGTGATACTCTGGTCTCTAGAGAGTTTGGTTTGGATTCCTCCTTCAGTAAAGGCATACACAATTGTTTTGCCTGTTTTATTGTCTGCCAAGTGAAAATGTTGAGTCTTAGTACAACATGCTTTCCCTCAACAATTAATAGTAGTGCCTGTAAACACAAATTATTTCCTTGTAATCAATTTAATAAAGTGTCTAGACAGCCTAAAATACTCTGATGAATTATGAATATTCCTAGTAAAATATGCCCTGGTTCCATTCTGTAACTTTATCTAAGATCTATTTTGTTTAAAGGATATTATGACAGTAGAAATCAACGCTGATTTAGTGTACTTGCAGACTGCCACGCCACAGAGTAGCTAATTTACCTGATTAATCATCAGAGAGGACCAATAACAGTAATCTAGTGCTTGCCATGTCTTCCTCCCGCTGCCCTGAGCTTCAGCTCTCTCCATGTGTCTCGCTTTTCCAAATGTCCCTGGTGCTCATGTTCCCTGCAGTGTCAATCACACTGTTGCCGTGGTGATAACAATGACATTCATATATTCCGTCTCATTTAGCAGCTTCAGTTCAGCAGCGCATTATCGTGACTCAAGAGCGCCTCCTACATGCCAAACTCGGGTGTAACAATATGTGTATCTTAAAGGTCCCATATTGTACACATTTCTGGAGGTTTATTTTAGTTGTTGATGTCCTTAAGAATATATATTTGTGGTATAAGTGCCAAAATCCATCTCAATATATTTTTACAGCTCCTTTTTTAGGAGCTCTGTCAAAAACAGGTCGATTTTGGCCCATCTAATTAATATTCATGAGCCTCTCTTCTAATTGGCCTGTTGTTTTCTGAGTGACGCACAGCCAGGCCAACCACAGGTAACTACGGTCATGTATGCTTTAGCCGAGCCCAGAGCCATAGAGAGAGCCTAGCTTGCTTATACTCAACAGGATATTTCAGAATGATCATTAATGTTTTTTCTTTTTCAAACACCAAATGCAGTAAGCTACATAACTGTTGCTTTAGTAAAGCCCCTTTCACAATGCGCGCCGATTCTGGAAAATTACGGGAACGAGCGCTGTGTGAACAAAAGCCAGAACCATAAAGGCATCATGTTATCATGCGACTCTTCATGACGAAAAAATACGTGCAAAGTGGAATGAAGCGGCGATCGGGCAGAGCCAGCTCCGCACTATCAGCGCTGAAGCACAGTTTGTTCAGGTTGGTTTCAGTTTAGTGAAACGTACACGTCACATTACATCTCACATCCAAACGTCACATGTCTTTATGGGTTGTGTGTAAAACACGCACAGATTCCGGAAAACAACTGTGAATGAACCAAATCAAACAACTCCGGAACAAATCATGTGACACATTATCCGTGTATTTACCGGAATCGCTGTGTGAAAGAGGCTGAAGTTGATGTGCCACTGGTCTCTTATATTCACGTTGTTCTGAAGCCTGTGCAATGATGTAGTTTCGACATCTATAGACTGAACAGGGTTTTCGCGACTTGTTTTCGTGTTGTTGTTGCTTAGCAATGTTATGGACACGATATTGTCTGGGTTTGACAAAAGGAGGGTGGGATGTGATTGGTGCTCGGGGTGTGACTGAAGGCGGTGACTGAGTAGATCGGACGTCACATCGTTACGGAAGTCACAGTGGCTCGTGAAAATGAACAGCTACTTTAAGCAGGCTGTGTGCAGTTTACTGTGGATTGACTGTTTTGAAACTCATATGGTAGTTACATAGCCCCTAGACCTCAGTTATCATGAAAAAAGCCAGGAAATTTCAATTTTGACAATATGGGACCTTTAAAATAATCTTTAACAGGGTGATCAGGACCTCAGTGCAAAACAAAAGCTCAAATTGAGTTTTTTTTTTTAAATAGAGTATAAAAACGTTTTAATATGTAAACTTTGGGGTCAGTAAGATTTTTAATGTTTTGATGCTCATTAAGGCTGCACTTAATTTTTTTTTAAAATACAGTGTAACATGAATATTGTGAAATAATATTATAATTTGAAATAACTACTTTTTATTGAATATGTTTTAAAATTGAATGTATTCCTGTGATGAGGGACATGATCCCTCAGACATCATTCTAATATACTGAAGTGTTAAAAGTGACAGCAAAGACATTTATAATAAAACAAAAGATTTTTTTATTTCAATTAAATGCTGTCCTTTTGAGCTTTCTATTCACTAAAGAATCCTGCACTGTAAAAAGATTTCACTAGTTTCAACTTTAAAACTTAAGTTCAGCAGCTGCCTTAAAATTTTAAGTTAAATCAACTTAAAACTTTAAGTTATTTCCACTCACAACAATAAAATTAGTTAAAATGACTTGTACTTTTATGTTGATTGAACTTAAAATGTTAAGGCAGCTGCTGAACTTATGTTTTTAAGTTGAAACTGGTGACAACTTTTTACAGTGTGAAAAATAAAACGGATCACAGTTTCTACAAACATTTTCGGCATTGATAGTAATCAGAAATGTTTCTTGAACATCAAATTAGCATATTAGAATGATTTTTAAAGAATCACGTGACACTGAAGACTGGAGTAATGATGCTGAAAATTCAGCTTTGCGTCACTGGAATAAATTATATTTTAAAGTATATTAAAATAGAAAACCGCTATTTTAAATTGCATTAATATTTCACAATTTCACTGTTTTTTGTATTTTTTGACACTGAAGAGTGGATCACAGGAACAAATTACATTTTAACACACTGATGCTCAAAAGTTTGGGATCAGTACGATTTTTAATGCTTTTTAAAGGAGAATTTTCTGCTCATCAACTCTGCGTTAATTTGATTAAAAATACAAAAAAAGTGTAATATTGTGAAATATTAGTGCAATTTAATATAGTGGTTTTCTAATTTAATACACTTTAAAATATAATTTATTCCTGTGATGCAAAGCTGAATTTCCAGCATCATTACTCCAGTATTCAGTGTCACATGATCCTTTAGAAATCATTCTAATATGAATATGCTTACTATTTTTTTATTTTTTTTATTTTTTTGGAACCTGTGACTTTTTTCAGGATTCTTTGATAAATAAAGCGATAAAAAACAGCATTTATTTAAAATAGAAAACTTTCGTAACAATAAACACCTCGTTCAAAGTTTGGGGTCAGTGATTTTTTTCTTTCTTTCTCTCTTTAAAAGAAATTACATCAAAGAAATTGCATCACAGAAATAAATAATATATTAAAGTATATAAAAATAAAAATTGAATTGCAATAATAGTTCATATTATTAAGGTTTTTTTTTTGCATTTTTGATCAAATAATTGAAAAGAGACTTTTTTAGCAGCAGTGTATATTCACATAGAAAACTGCAAATTTAAATTGTAATATTTCATAATATTACTGTATTTTGATTAATTAAATGCAACCTTGGTGAGATGAGATGGAAAAACATTCATAATCTTACTAACCCCCAAACTTTTGAACAGTAAGTGTATTGCAGTGCTGTGATATAAAGTAATCAGAGTAATTTCATTTAATTTACACAACAAAGTGTTTGACTTCTACTTGTTATTGACACAGTCACTTTGATTTGAGTCAAATATGAACATCTCTAGATGTCATACTGCTGCCTCTGTATGTCACATAAATATATTTCACATCAGTTATTTGCCGCAAACAAGAAATGATAAGAATTATTCATATAGTTCACTGCTGCGTGTCAATGACTCAATAAAGTCTGCATCTGTCACTTAGCTCCCATGATGCCTCATTTATTAGGACATTATGATTGACTGTCACTGCTCAGTGCATTAGGACTGGATGGTTTAGCCATATTCCTATTCATATTTATTACATTGCATGTGTAACATAATTTACTTTAATTCTCTTACATCCATTTTTATCTTGATTGTATCATATCCAAATGCATGTCAGACCTTATCAAAACGCTATTCATTTTGGTTTTTATTTATGCATTGACATTTTAAATTAACGTTATAACTAAAAAGCAAATCCATTTATATTTTCTGTGCAGTAAAAAAAATAAACATATATACATTTTGTCGGTGTGCTCGGTTTCTATTCCTGTCCACAGTCAAATCTCATTCTTTCAATATTCTCCATATTAATTATTAAATATATTCCGGCTGGCTGTAACCGTGTTGCTTAGCACAGCATTTTCACTTACAGTAGCTCTAAAATCTTATTTGCACTTAAACATATTTAAACTTTCCACGTTGTGTTTACTTACAACACTATCTTACAACATCTGGACATGCTAACTATATTTTAGGGAAATGTTTCCAGAGAATAACACTTAAAACCGCAGTATGTTCCTTGTGGAATACATACAAAAGTTATACTTTTACGTTGCTTTCAGCAAGACAAATTAGCTGTTGTATCAGGCCTGGACAGGACACGGCATAAATGTTGGAGTCAGGGTTAAAAGGTGCTACCACAATAACAAAATCAAACGAAACTGTCAATGCCGAGTTGGCTGGTCTTACCGATGAGCTCCGTGGGCGTCTTCTCTATGAAATGCTCGCACAGCCTGATGAACATCTCTGTCGTCTCTACTGTGGGGCACTCACCATGACTGAACGAGACACAAACACAATGATTTTAAAATGACAGACCAAAGCTAGCATTTGACACAAATGGCACACATCATACTGGAGTCAAACCACTGTCTTCAGCTGTGAAGAGCTCATGTTCACACAAAGAATAAAGTAAAAATGTGACACAAAAATCCCAAGCTTTATACTGAAAGTAAAATCAAAAAGGCAGCCTAATCATTCAGATGCTTTCACATAAACTCAACCGATCTGATAAAATGAAGATTAATGGTACAAAAATTTGCGACTGAAAACTACTGCGTGCTACTATGAAAAAATATTTAGGAGCACCATGTGCGACTGACCCGATTAGCCTATTTGTGTTTGCGCTCAGGGGAGCTTTAAAAGTTTCTGTGTGTTTGCAACGTTGAGCAATGTATCACAGACATATCTCACGATTCCTTTCATAAACAAAGTGTAGAAAGAGTGTAAATAAGAGACTCATTGTGTAGTGTCGAGAACTTTGTTGATTATAATGGAACTTTGTGAGATCACGATGAACTGAGATGAGTAACAGCTTTTAATCATTTTTATGGGAGTTTTTAAATTAGATATTGATTTAATACAACAGTTCAATAAACAAGAAGTTATTATCAAGTGACTTATATTGTCTGACTATAACACTATTGCCTGATTTCGTCGTCAAAAATAGTCTAAAACAAGTCACAACTGAGCCGCTGCACATCTCCATTCAAACACAGCCGTGTTTCGTTTATGAATGAATGTGCGTTTTTGAACAAATCAAGTGAGATGATTTTCCAGTGTTTCCCATACATTGACTAATTTGTGGCGGCCCACCACAATATCAAAATTGATCACCACACAACGATTTTCTATGTTGTACTTTTGAAATGGGATGAAATCCATTAGAATATAATATTGTTCGAATGCTGTTGGGATGTCAGGGTTAGCACACTATAACCAGAGAGGGTAAAGCGGTAATCAAGGATCTTTTTATAACGTTACAGCTACTTGTCAAGATCGACTTGTTGCGCAGTATAACTACAGTATAGACTATTCATTTTATTGACTCTGACACCCCCACACCACAAATACAATTCAATTCTTTGGGAAACACTGTTTTCATTTCCCATTTATAAAGACAGTCACTTGCTTTATTCCTGAATTAATCAGCTATTCAAACTAATCAAATAAATGATATGATTCAGTAATTAAATCAGTGTCTTGCTGTCACCTGCTGGCAGGTTTAGTTTCATTTTTAACCTCTTAGAGGTCTTAGTACACGATATAACTACAGAAGAGTCAAGTTTTAAATAGGACAAATATGGAAACTCGGTCATTTTTGAATGTGATGCTATTGGTCTAATAGGATTCAATGATCTATGCTAAGCTATGCTAAAAGTGATATCGCCAGAACAGGAGAACGGCTGAATGGATTTCAAAACGGTAAAACTCAACTTATTAACTCGGGGGGAGTTGGAGAATGAGCCTATTTCCAAAAAAAGTGGAGTGTTCCTTTAAGTTTTGTTATCCGATTATTTTTTTTGTCTGAATATGAAAACTAGATGTCATGTTTCTGTTATTTTACTTAATTAAATAATGAATTAATTAACTTACTAAGTTACTAAAGACCCTCTCACATGATTGTAAAGTACTTTGGGTGTACAGCAATACAAAATTAAGCACATCCCTCATTGTGCTGCGACATAACCGAATCGTGAAATGTTTTATGCTTGCTGGTTTAAGTCTAACCCTTAATCCACTTGTTAAGTCTAATGTCATGTGAAAAACAAATGCTACAAGTGTCAACATACACTCATGGTGTGATGTAGTACTTTTGAAAAATATCATGATCCTAACCTTTATCTCCATACCAAAATCTCAGAAGGCCAAACAGTGATTCATCTTTTATGAATCATTAAAATATTGGTGTCTGTGATGCCCTGAGCCAAAGACTGTAGTGTACACTGAGAGTTTTTAAAAGCTGATGATATGAACATGTGCTATCAATTAAACACAGCTTATGAAGGGCTGTTGATGTAGTATTCTCAGCTGAAACGAGCAAAGCAACAGCAACAGCATTCCTTATGTCACTTAACTTAACAAGTGGATTCGATTTCAAGTGCAAAAAAAACAACATAGCATTTAGATTCTATAGGTCACGTACCCTTTGCAGGAAAGTTTGACGTATTTTATTCCTTCTTTTTCTATCTCTGCTCGATCATAGAAGCGGCTGGTGTTCGTCAGGTCCACCAGCAAACCCATCTTCACCTGCGGACAGTAAGACAACAGAGTATTACACATCAGTTTAAATGGATCATTTTCACAAAAATGAAAATGCTGTCATCATTTACTCACCCTACAGTTGTTCCAAAGTTTCTTTGTTTTGTTAAACACTAAAAGAGATATTCCTAAGAATGTTGATCACCAAAAAGTTGCACGGGTATGTTTGTAGCAATAGCCAAAAATACACTGGATGGGTCAAAATGATCGATTTTTCTTTTAGGCCAAAAATCATTCGAATATTACCAAAGATAATCTGTAAATTTTCTACCGTAAATATATCAAAACTTCATTTTCGATTTGTAATATGCATTGCTAAGAACTTTTTAAGACAATTTTAAAGGTGGTTTCGTAATATTACGATTTTTTTGCACCCTCTGATTCCAGATTTTCAAACAGCTGTATCTCGGTCAAATATTGTCCTATCTTAACACATTAATACATTAATGGAAAGCTATTTTAATCAGCTTTTAGATGATATATAAATCTCAATTTCGAAAAATTGACCCTTACAACTGGTTTTGTGGTCACATTTGTGCTCAACAGAAGAAAAAAACAACTTGAGGGTGAGTAAATGATGACAGAATTTTTATTTTTGGATGAACTATCACTTTAAGAGAAACTTTCACATACCTTTAAGCTTTTGAGATAGTTGGACAGCATGCTGGGATGAAACCTGTTTTCCTCAGGGACTTTATCATCATACCGTGGTCCAAGCATGGTTTTCATGGGCAGAAATTTGCCTGAAGAGAGAAATCATTATGTAATTAATAAACACTCACAATGATGATTTGGGACAGTAAACCTTTACAAAGAGTACTGCTGTGGTACAACAATACAATTATGGTATAAGATGGAAATACATTTCTCAATCATTTAAAAATGTTTATACACTGCTTTTATTGGTCTGATTATTTTTTTTATGATTGTTTTATTTTATATATATATATATATATATATATATATATATATATAAATCAATTTTTTAATGTATGAAATACGCTATATAAACAAATTTGCCTTGTCTAAAACCAAAGTATTTAATTAATGATATGCATGCCGCAAATTTCATCAATGTAATATTTTATTCTGATCTTAGATGGAAAAATAAGTCATTAAACATTCAATATTTACGAGGGGGAAATAGAACAATGCTTCAAATCTCAGTGAATACACTTATTTAAATATTTTTGAAGTATTCAGCTGACAAAACAGGTTAGGAACCCCCTACTGTACAGTGTACACAACAGTTGAACTAAAGTGAAGTCTAATCACATGAATATTAATTAGGTCACAAAATAAGACGAGGGCGAATCTTATCGTTAATATTCCTAAACTACGCCTTCATCGTAGTACTAATTCGTTAACTCCGTGCCGACGTCTGCCTCTCAGCAAATCAGGAGACCGAACGTAACATTAGGCGATTAATATTCATGATCACGCCCACGCCATAGTAGAATTCGAACACACGCCTCCCGCCTCTTATCCAGTGACGTACTTGTGTTGACCTGCGTGCAGTGAGCTAATCTGGCTAGCCACTCAATTTAAAACCAGACAAAACAAACAGGTTTAGAGAGGCCCTTGTATCTTATTTGACGTCCTACATGTTCCTAATTAAAATACACTTAAATAAGTTATCATTGGTTTATTTTGGCATATGACGCAGTGCAACTGTAGCGCTATAAGTCAGTGCTATGAACAAGCACAGGCTAATGGTAGCTATCTGTTAGACAGAAAGCATTGAGTTTAAATCTGGTTTACTGAAGCTAGACTCACACAACTCTGGGCTTGAGCACATTTATGTTCTCTGTATTAGCCTAACCCTAAGAAACCGATTCCTTTTATCACAGAGAGCGAGTCTGGATTCATTTCGTAGACTAACAGCTTTGTTGACAACTGTCTGGTAGATGCTCACCAGCCACAGGTTGTCCCCTTCTGGGACAATTCTTCCATCGCGGAGGCGCTCCGATTTGAGACATGCTCCCGGTGATATACGAGACGAGCACGAGTCCGCGTTCAGCTGCTCCAGAGCTCAAGCCTGTCGAGCGGTCTGGAGGATCTTCAGTGATCCGCTGCCTGGGCCCTTCACACAAACCCCAGTACTGTTAGCCTTTCAACAACTTTATTAAAAGCTTCGCGCTGTACAGAGGCCCTTCCTCGGGTCAGCAGTCATGAGATGAGCTCCATAAGCGTCCGCTTTTCAAACCCTGCTCAGAAGTAAACAGTAATTCCCCACGTTGTCCCGCAGTTCTGTGCGTTACCCACTGAAACCGAGAGTAGTGACTGCAGGCGGCCAGTAGGGGGTGCTAAACATCCAGATAGATAGATAGATAGATAGATAGATAGATAGATAGATAGATAGATAGATAGATAGATAGATAGATAGATAGATAGATAGATAGATAGATAGATAGATAGATAGAGCAAAATGCATTGCACACCTCAGAAACCAACTGCCTTCCTTAAAAAAGCTATAAATAATTCAACATATGTGATAGTATGACAGTTTTTTCTTCATAATTATAAATGTCTATTACATATTAGATAGATAGATAGATAGATAGATAGATAGATAGATAGATAGATAGATAGATAGATAGATAGATAGATAGATAGATAGAGCAAAATTCATTGCACACCTCAGAACAGAAACCAACTGTCTTCCTTAAAAAAGTAATAAATAATTCAACATATGTGATGTTTTTTCTTCATAATTATAAATGTCTTAAATATTGATAGATAGATAGATAGATAGATAGATAGATAGATAGATAGATAGATAGATAGATAGATAGATAGATAGATAGATAGATATATAGATAGATAGATAGATAGATAGATAGATAGATAGATTATATAATGCATTACATTACTCTGTATTATTTACAGTATGTTACAGCTAACATCTCTTGAATGTTTTCAAACAATGGTGATGTAATAGAGGGCGCATGCGCAGTTTGCAGTGCACAGCCATTACGACATAAAGAAACGGATTTGTTTTTACTCTGTTGCGCGTTATGTACGAACATTTTAATAGTATTGGCAAAAACGGAGATCAAAACGTTTTGATTGAGTAAATCTCCATGACTGTCACCTTCTGCGTTCCTCGGGATCCTACCGAGAAGCTCCAAACATTCATCATCACCATCAGTGTCTGTTTACATCTGGACTGTATTTGATATAGAAAGTTATCTAGATAGTTAAGTTGATATCATGCTGGGCGATGCTTTTGGACATCGAGTTGAATCCAGCGTGGAGAATAAAGCAGCGAAGATAAGCAGATCCAAACAAGCGCTCTTGAAGAAAAGAGGACGTTTCGTGCACAGTAAACCAAACAAAGCATCAGGAAACATCTACAAAAGCAGCTGTAAACCTCCATTAACCACCAATGAAGAGCCCAAACCAGCTCAATCTAAACCAACAACGAATAAACAGGTGACAGGCTTTATTGCCGTGGTAATACCAGGTTTTGTGCATGTGCATTTCCATTTCCGTGGCGTTCTGGAATAAAAATTAAAAGTATTCGTTTAGTCAGTGGTTTAGTTGGTCAGTGTGTTCATTATGGTATTATTTAGTACGTTAATCGTCTGTAAATCGTCTTGCGTTGGTTTAGTTTATTCTTTAAAGTCTGGGCTAATCAATGAAAGACACTGGGTTCGATCCCGGAAGGGTTGATCCATAAACCATCACCATGTGCCCTTGAGTCTTGACAGACACTTCAGCATCAGAAAGAGAGACAAAACCTGTAATAAATGAATGCCTTCTATAGTTAGGGGTCCAAGCACGAAGCACCAAAGGTGTTATTTATACCATTTTTTCATTTTATTTTTCTTTTCTCCTTTTTTACTGCCATTAGTCTATATCAGACACGCAGATAGCAGAGAGCCCAACCTTTGCAGGATGGTCCCAAATGTGGGGATCTTCTCAGGTGCACAGTCTAATAGGGTTTATTACTGGTAGTCTTTTGGATGTAATAAAATGTAGAAAAACAGTTTTTTGTTTTTTTTATTTAAATAACTTATTATGTAAACACAGTGGCGTAGCAAGTCAGCCCCATGCCCATATGCAAAAAAAAAAAAAAATTGTATGTGCCCCCCAATCATTATTGGCATTATTGGCTTTTTCTTTAGTACATCGATATGTGAGTAGCTATTCACAAGCTGTTTTACTTCGGTATAAATGCTTGCAAATAGGCTAATATTTAACATTTTCAAGTCCATTCATTATTTGTAGCACGCAAGTCTCAGCCTATAAATTTGGTCAATTTTATGATAAAATGCAAACAATAAATGTGTTTTTACGCTCTTTAATGTGTAGTGAGATAACTATATTCGCCTCAGATCAAGCCGCATGTGAATCAGCAAACTTTTCCTTTTTAATATTTGCAGCACTAAATAAACATGAAAACATATTTGAATGCATGTTAAAAATGCATCATGAAATCGATCATTCAGAGTTTAAAAAAAAGTCAATAAAGCATCGTGTGAATAAGTCATGATATAACATTTAGCCTATATCTCAGAAAAGCCAACATGCCTATAATTTTGCCATTGTTTTTTTCCCCTCATAAATCAGCCAGTTAACTGAGTTGAAGCCTACGTTTTTATTGCTGTTTTTCATGTTAAATGTGAAGGCAATACGGAATAGGTGGAATTTTCACATTAACTTTATGCAATATAACATTATTTTATCACATAAATTCTTTCATTTTAAAGTAGTGATTTGAAGCATTAGATATCTGTGAGGCAAATATATTCGCTGAGTTTCTGGATTTTTGTGAAGCGCTCCTCCTCAAGACAGAGATGGCAGAAAGCGCATATTTGTTTTCTTTAGGCATTTTACAAAAGCATAACGTTTTGCTGATATTGTGTGCACACAAATAAAAGTACACATTTTGCAGTTCTGAATGAGGTATTACTCTTACCTTTATGAGCAAAAATGATGGCGTATTTTAGATTTCCACTGTTATTAAGAAAAAAATGCAAGGGATCGCACTGGCGCTTCGTGTCCTGCGAAGCCTATTTAGAGCTTCCACTCTCCGCACAAAAGATTGGGTATGCATCTAACAGCGCACATTTATGTAGGTTAAATATTTAAGTTAATATTGCCAAATGCATCAAATGTTTTATGTCTATAGATTTTATTTTTGGCAAGTTGTGTTGATTTGAGAAGGCTAAATTGATCAAACATGCTCAACTCATTGCCGCTGGCCGCTTGGTCGTTACTTTAAAAAACAATAGCTTCAATTTAACAAACAAAATGTTCCAAACATATTTCTAAATTAACTTAATAAAGAAACGAAACCAAACTTAGCCACTTTGCCATTAAAATCCATTAAAAGTATTTTAATGGCTGCAACACGGGCTCTGTTCTGATAAGTTGTCGGACAAGGACAGGGCTCGGGCCTGAGCATATGATTTTAGGCAAGCTCGGGCCAATATATAAACTGCTGATCCTGAAAAATGTTGAGCCTGTTAGGGACAAATGAACACCTACTTAAAAGACTTGAATGTGCACTGTGTACATTATGAAATGATTATTAAATGCTTAACATGGTGGACAGTTCATTTGTCAGTGCTGGGATTTAATAGGAAATAATAGGTAATACAATTATTTAAAAAGGTTAAATACACTACTACTTCTACTTTAACATCTGCTGCTCTGTTATTTTCACCGTCCACTTTAAGTCTTTTGATTATCCACATTTTTCTTAAGAAGTGTACTGTATTTAGATTAAGGGGGATTTGGAGAAGTTCCACTCATAAGGACACTCAAAAATTATAAGAAATACTCAAATTCTCATCCATCAGTTTTACTGAATGAGCTGTACATTTTCAGAGAGTAAAGTTACGATTATGTTCTACAAGTTCTACAATTAAAAATGATTTAATTAAAGTGTCATGTATAATATCAGTAAATTCCATACAGATTTTCTGTCAATTTTGTGTACCAAAAAAGTATAGAAAATTCTGGTTCATAAGTTCAGCTAAAAAAAGTATGTAAGAAATGCCTTGTTTTCTGAAATTTTCTGATTCAAAAACCAATGATTCAGAAAGGTTTCAAAGCTTGGTGAAGAAGTGTTGCAAACCCATCCACAAATCAATACATATCTGGGCATGGTGTGAGAAGTAGAGATCAGAAAGAACATCAGCTCTGACCATCTTACATGATCCTAATTGTTTCCTGTTTGTCTACAGAATCTGAAGTTAAAAACTGAAAGTGTTGAACGAGGGATTCAGCCCAGCAGACTGTTTGTCCACAGCTCGAGCCGACTTGAGCAAACCACCGACAACCTGAAGAAACAGAGACAGTGGAGCAAGCAAAGAAACGCACCAGACAACACTCAGCTTCCCAAACGACAAGAGAACCCCACACACACAGGGAAGAGCACGACTGAGGGCCTCAGGAAGGCGAATGTTTGCCCTGATGAGCTCCCGTCAGAGACAGAGAAGACTTATGCTGGAGCGAAGTTCAGCGAGCCGCCCTCGCCCAGCGTCCTCCCCAAACCGCCCAGCCACTGGGTGGGAGAACGTGCTCTTCAACACACAGCCATACAGCAGCACTGCAGCAAAGAGCAGATGTCGGTGCACCTCAAGACCTTGTTGAAGGTCCAAGCAGAACCATGAGCTGGAAAAAACGGGACACTTTAGAAAATAATATGGACTGGTAACATCTTGTTGCAAAGAGCTACTGAACTTTGCAGTTGTTTAGGAAAGGGATAGTTTAACCAAAGATGAAAATGCTGTCCTCATTTACTCAGCCTCACGTCATTCCAAATCTGTTGAACATAAAAGATGATATTCTGATGAATGTTGATAACCAAACAGTTTTGGTTACTGTTGACTTCCACTGCATAGACAAAAATAAAAAAAACACTGAATTTTCACTAAATGTAGAAAGAGCCATACAGGATTGGAATGACATAAGGAAGAATATATGATGATAGAATTGGCATTTTTGGATGAACTGTTTCTTTAAACATGACAACATGTGGAAGTGAATAAAACTGAGACATTTAATATGTGTATATTTTTTTCATGTTAATTTACCTGAAAAGTAAATTTAGTTTTGTTACTGAAGCTCATAATCCTGTATGACAATTTATTTGCATTCGTGTAACACCAGTATGTGTAACATTTTGCACAAGAACGAAAAGTGATTGAGATATTTAAGAAAGTGTTGAGCAAATTTTCAGGAGGTGCTGCCTTTTAGAACATGGACAATCACCAGGAAGAACTGGACTGCTGATTGCAAGAAAATGCTGGTATCTTTTTTTATATCATTTTAATGCACTGTCAACCTTAAGCAACTAGTTATGTCATTCTTTAAATAATGCTATGTCTATTTCAATTGCACAATTTGTTTATACTTGTCTGAAGAATGTACCATTATTGAACGTTTCAAAAAAAATTGTGTTTGCGTGTCATGTGCAGAGCTGCGTAATTTTGCACATGTGTTAGTGTTGGGATGTTACATTTGCTTTTATATTCTTTATAACTCATTTTCTCACTGCCTTTTGAACATCATCTGCATCAGTTCAGAAAGAAAAAAACAAGTGGATACAATAATCATTTTTATCTTTTTATTCCTCACATGATGAAATAAAAGAGTTTTGGCTTCATCAGTTTTGAGACTAGAGGTTCATTATTGGTCTGCTGATGTAAGTTAAAAGAGAACAACAATTTACAGATGATTTACTCACCCCCTTGTCATCTAAGATGTTCATGTCTTTCTTTCTTCAGTCGTAAAGAAATTATGTTTGTTTTTTTTTTTTGTTTTTTTGAAGAAACATTTCAGGATTTTTATAGTGAACTTCAGGACCTCTTTGGTGCCCCTGAGTTTGAACTTCCAATCCGGTATTTGATTTAAGGGTTGGCTTTCAAACTAAAATTTCCCTTAGTTATTAGCATAGCCTAATTATTTGTTAAATTTACCAACAGAATGGTATTCATTCATTCAACATAATGTGTCATCGCGATCAAACAGGTAATATGCAAAATGACTCAATAGCATTTGAGGTGAAACTAGCACTGCTTGTGGGACAAGTGCATAAGCAAGACTTCACTCCTCCCCAGTTACCTAAGGTTTTTCAGCTAAGAAACCAGTGGCCCCATTCCCAGTTGAAAAGTCTGTGGAAGCGTTGAAAATGCTGAAGGCAGAGTTTGACGTGTGATTCAAAAAACACAGTGGACCAACACCAGCAGATGACATTGCACCCCAAATCATCACAGACTGTGGAAACTTAACACTGGACTTCAAGCAACTTGGGCTATGAGCTTCTCCACCCTTCCTCCAGACTCTAGGACCTTGGTTTCCAAATGAAATACAAAACTTGCTCTCATCTGAAAAGAGTACTTTGGACCACTGGGCAACAGTCCATTTCTTCTTTTTCTTAGCCCAGGTATGATGCCTCCGAAGTTGTCTGTGGTTCAGGAGTGGCTTAACAAGAGGAATGCAACAACTGTAGTCAAATTCCTTGACATGTCTGTGTGTGGTGGCTCTTGATGCCTTGACCCCAGCCTTAGTCCATTCCTTGTGAAGTTTACCCAAATTCTTGAATCGATTAGCTTGACAAGCCTCTCAAGGCTGCGGTTCTTTTGGTTGGTTGTGCATCTTTTTCTTCCACTTTTTTTTCTTTCCACTCAACTTTCTGTTAACATGCTTGAATACAGCACTCTGAACAGCCAGCTTCTTTGGCAATGAATATTTGTGGGATACTCTCCTTGTGAAGGGTGTCAATGATTGCCTTCTGGACAACTGCCAGATCAGCAGTCTTCCCCGTGATTGTGAAGCCTGGTGAACCAAACTGAGAGAAACCTTTGCAGGTGTTTTGAGTTGATTAGCTGATTGGCATGTCACCATATTCTAATTTGTTGAGATAGTGAATAGGTGGGTTTTTGTTAAATGTGAGCCAAATCATCACAATTAAAAGAACCAAAGACTTAAACTACTGCAGTCTGAAAAGATCTTTTGAAAAGAAATTATCATTTGTCTGAGTGGTGCATAACAAAATAATAACTATTCTAGCATTAAAAGGTATAATAAATACAGGTAAAATTATAATAAAATAATAATAATACTAGTAGTCAGTCCGGCCCATGGAATTTTCTTTTATAAACCGACCCGGCCCCCCATTAAAGAAAAAAAATGATGTGGTCCTCTCAGAAAAAAGTTTGGGGACCCCTGCTCTAAACGATCCCAGCCAAGGGAGAAGGAACTTATCTAGCGAAATGATTAGTTATTTTCTTTAAAAAAAAAAAAAAAAAATTTATATACTTTTTAACCTCAGATGCTCGTGTTGTCTAGCTCTGTGTGAACTCTGTGTGTTCTGGTTCATGACAGTTAGGGTATGTCGAAAAAACTCCCATCTTATTTTCTTTTCCAACTTCACAATTGTCCTACATCTCTGTTTTACTATTTTTTTTTAAAAAGGGTGTTTGATCTTTTTTGCATGTTCACTTTGTAAACACTGGGTCTGTACTTCTGCAGCGATGTAGGACGATTTTGAAGTCGGAGGAGAAAATGAGATGGGAGTTTTTCGACCTACCCTAACTGTCTTGAAGTTCACACAGAGCTAGACAAGATGAGCATTTGAGGTTAAAAGTATATAAATTGTCCATTTTGTTTTTAGAAAATAACAGATTGTTTCACTAGATAAGACCCTTCTTCCTTCGATTGTTTAGAGCCTTTCAAGCTGCGATTAAACTGCATTTTGGAAGTTCAAACTCGCGGGCACCATAGAAGTCCACTGAACTGTTTCCTGAGATCCTGAAATGTTTTCCTCAAGAAACATAATTTCTTCATGACTGAAGAAAGAAAGACATGAACATCTTCAATGACAAGGGGGTCAGTAAATTATCTGTAATTTTTTGTTCTGGAAGTGAATTTCTCCTTTAATGGCGTTCAGTATCTCTGCATGTTGCAAAAAGTATTAGATCCCAGTCTAATATATCCAATTCACCCATTACTGAATAGTCTCATTTCACATACTCAGCACTATTCTAAGTCATTTTCTAATAGTGTGTTTAAACTTTGCTGACGAATCAGCCTCCTAATCATTAAAGTCAGAATGCAATATTACAAAAAAGAAGAATTGTTTATTTTAATTTCATGATAACTGTAAATCATACAAGCACTTTAGAAAATAATTCAACTAAATTGTTATAAATGTATACAGAAGTATTATGTAAGATTTTTGTAAGAAGACTTTTAAATGACTTTGTCTTTCCCACCTAATGCCAGACAGTATCCCAATCTTCAAGCAAACAGAGATGGATGCAAAATTTCTGAATAAAATCACAAATCTGACTTGAGATTTGTGAATCTAGAATCATAAGTCACACTGTGTTCATTAATTTAGGCCAGAGAAGAACTGGTCCAGACTGAGCCTGATTTCTCCACTTCTGTCACCTTTTGCTTGCTTGTATAGTTGGGTTTTAAAAGACATAAAATATTCAATAATATTAATATTAATTTGTTCATATTAATTTGACTGCACTGACTGTTGTCTTCTAGAGCTGCTTTATAGCTGAATCAAATTTGTTTTATAACTGACAAATCAACACTGCTATTGAACTTATCTGAACCAACACTGAACTGACTCGAGCTGAATAACGACACTTCTGTAATGATGCTTTACAACACAATTTAAATTTGTCTCATATTTGATAAAGCTTGCAGCATAAATTGTTATATTTCTGTTTATCCCTATAAGGCTGCTTTGAAAATCTGTGTTGCATAAAGCTCTATATACGCCCAGAGGGCTGTAGCCCCTATTGTATCTGTATGTTTCCTTATTATTTTTTGTCTAATGGGAGTCTATGGCAGCCCTATGAAGGGAACATAGGAAATTGGTGAAATTTGGCACACTTGTAGTCATGGCCATGAATAGTGATCTGACCAACTTTGGGGTCTCTAGGATCAACTCTATAGTGCCACCACTAGTTCAAAAATTCAACATTCAAATGGTAATAACTCCTGAACCTCTAATTCTAGAAAAAAGAAACTTAGTACACCTGATTCCTCTCTTCCTGCTGTTCACGATCAGTAGCTTACATTAAGACTCCACCCATTACAGTAGCGGCCATTTTAAAAAGTACAGTATTCCGTTTTTTTGCTACTCCTCCTTGAAAATTCTTCCCAAAATTGGCTCAGATGATATTTGGACTGAGCTGCACACAAATGACTGAAATGTCTCAATTTTTTTTTTTTTTTAATCTTTGTTCAAAAGTTATGATGTCGCAAAGTTAACGAGGTTGACCCAAAATTGATTCAGAGGCTATATTTTGGCCAAACTTTGATCAATTGAAATTAAACTTGGTATGCTTCATCAAAACTATATTCTGAGGGTCCATGTCAAAGTTGGGAACAGCACCACCTATTGGGAACAGCGCCACAAACTTTCAAACAGTTTGTCAGAAAATTATGTTCTTGGTGTTTGTGAATTCCTCATCTTATGCAGAATCTGAGGATATCAATCTTGCCATGATTGGCTGAACCATGTCTGCCATTTTGAAATTTGACATAATTTGCAACATATTTTGATCCTTTTGACAAATCTACACACAAATAGGTAGGGATCATCGACAGCATGTCCAAAAGGTACCTGAGAAGTTTGAACACAACGCCACCTAGTGTTCATGCTAATTGGTTAGCATGCTAACCAGATGCTATTCATTCTAATGTGGCTCTGCAGTTATTAGGTTAACCATAAACTGCTTTAGTATTAAGTTAGCTTAACACGCTAATCTGTCTAAAATGCTGTCATGTTTTTGTGAGCTCATTCTCACTCCTAAACCTCTCGTCTGGAGCCTGTTGAATATGTTTCAACTAAGTGGTTCACTCTGCTGAGCCACTGGCTCCAAAGCCTGAAGTCTGTCGCGTTGTGGGTTCAAGTACTGTGTGGTGCAACCTTTCTGACCAATACTTCTAACCTGGCTGTTTTTCATGTGCATTCAACTTCTGCTGTTTTTGTTCTTCCTTCTCTGCACTGCACTACAGCCCTTCGGTGGCTTGGCCCTGTAATCGCTGCTTGCAGCTATATTTTTCCTTAATATTCTACAAACCCCATAATGACAACGTGAAAGAAGTTTGTTTGAAATCTTTGCAAATGTATTAAAAAAAATTTAAATAAATAAATAATCCCATAAGTATTCACAGCCTTTTCTCAAACATTTGTTGAAGCACATTTGGCACCAGTTACAGCCTCAAGCCTTTTTGAGTATGATGCTACAAGCTTGGCACACCTATTTTTGGGCAGTTTCTCCCGTTCTTCTTTGTACTTCTCAGCATCATTCTGGTTGGATCGGGAGCATCGGTGCACAGCCATTTTCAGATCGGGTCGGGTTATCCGGGTTCAAGTCTGGGCTTTGCCTGGACCACTCAAGGACATTCACAAAGTTGTCCCACAGCCACTTCTTTGTTATCTTGGCTGCATGCTTAGGGGCATTGTCCTGTTGAAAGATGAACTGTCACCCCTGTCTGAGGTCCAGAGCGCTCTGGAGCAGGTTTTCATCACAGATGTACATCTTGTTACGGCCTGAATATGTCCAGGGGGGACCGCAACAGAAATTAAATGGTTGGTGGTGATTGACAGTGCGCCGGCAGAGAGCTTACGCGTCTCCAAACCCAGAACAGCTACAAAAAGAACCCACATCGACTACGGCCACTATCCGTAAAAGAGAGGTTTTTATTTACAAATTTCAAAACAAAGAAAACATTAACAGAAGGGTGTTAACTTCATAAGGGGGCAAGGCCAAAATAACAAACATAACAGCACTACCTATTTTATAAATCAACTACATAACCTCAAAAGAAAACAAAACAAAATACAGCAGACTAAGCTAACTCCCTAACTAACATAACCAAGAGAAAATATGTTCTTGAAAACAAAATGGCACCCACCTTCCTACTAAACCCAAACATAAACTAAATTACAATATTTACAAAGAAAAAGACACTTCTCTTTCAAAAAGGTCTCAATCATAGATGTAATCAGAGAGACAATGAACAAGGATACTATTTTAACCATCTCAACATAGTCAAGAAAGAAGGGGGGGAAAAAAGAACACCAAGATAAGATTCCACAAAATCTTTCAGGAGAGGACAAGATCTCAGCCGCCGCACACATCCAGCCACCACCAACTACTGGGCTGAAGGAAGCTGTAGTTTAAATACTCTCTCTCCTCTCCCATCACCCAATCACAGTGAAGCTCTAATCAAGCACAGGTGGAGACACTGATTCTACAGGGAGAGAGAGAGAAAAAAAATGAGACAAAGGAAACCCAAACACTAATTAGAGCATACCCAGAAAACCTTACAGCTCTGGACGTAACAATCTGTACATTGCTGCATTCATCTTTCCCTCGATCTTGACTAGTCTCCCAGTTCTTGCCGCTGAAGAACATCCCCACAGCATGATGCTGCCACCACCATGCTTCACTGTAGGGATGGTATTGGCCAGGTAATGAGTAGTGCCTGGTTTTCTCCAGAAAGGGTGCTTGGCATTCAGGCCAAAGAGTTCAATCTTGGTTTCATCAGACCAGAGAATTTTGTTTCTCATGGTCTGAGAGTCCCTTCAGGTGGCTTTTGCCAAACTCCAGGCAGGCTGTCATGGGCCTTCTATGGAGAAGAGGCTTCTGTCTGGCCATTCTATCAGAGTGCCTGATTGATGGAGTGCTGCAGAGATGGTTGTTCTACTGGAAGGTTCTCCTCTCTTCACAGAGAAACACTGGAGCTCTTTCAGAGTGACCATTGGGTTCTTGGTCACCTCCTTGACTAAGGCCTCCGATCGCTCTGGGAAGAGTTCTGGCGGTCTTAAACTTCTTCCATTTATGGTTAATGGAGATTACTGTGCTAATTGGGACCTTCTATGCTGCAGAAATTTTTTGTACCCTTCCCCAGATCTGATCCTCGAAACAATACTTTCTTGGAGGTCTACAGACAATTCCTTGGACTTCATGGCTTGGTTTGTGCTCTGACATGCACGGTTAACTGTGGAACCTTATATAGACAGGTGTGTGCCTTTCCGAATCATGTCCATCATTTAATTTCTTTTGGAATAAGGCTATAACATAAAATGTGGAGAAAGAGAAGCACTGTGAATACTTTCCGGATGTACTAAAAATAATGGTAAGTTGACTTGACTGGTGTTGTGCATTTGATAAATAAAAACAAGCTTTAAAACAAGGGAATATGCTGTTTCATGTGAAAATGCAGTTAGGCAAAACTTTATTTTCCAAAAACACTGTATTTTACACTACTCAGGAGATGCAAGAAAAAACATCAACCAAAACTTCATATAAATGTACAATAATGTATTGTATTAATGTCTTGATCTATAATCCATAACTATATTCATTAAAATTCAAAAAACATATGAAATGCTTCCTGTAACATGTATCCTGCTACAAAACTGACTGGACAATGGAAACTCCACAGATTCCACATTAAGCACAAAAATGATTTACCACCTTTACTTTTGGTTCTGTTACATTATTGATTTATAATGCATTTAATCCTAGCACATTATCAATATAGTTTATAATGTTTTAGTGGGAAACATTTGAAAAGTACTTACTAATAGAAAAAAATCACTTCTTGTCCCAGCACAACTAAATTATTTTCTGAAAATTAATTCAAAATTCGTGTTTACTTTGGAAATAGACACTCTTACACTCTTAGACACTGGTGTATTTCATTCAGTATCATCTGCACTAAAAATAATTGTTGTAGGATTTGCACTCAGAAACTGATTATTTAATTTAATTATTAAATACAAAGAAACAGTATGTAACACGCTGAATTAAAATTAATTTTTAAAGTCGAAAGACTAATATTGAAGTTTCTTGTAAAACATATATCTGTAATCTTTGGGGGGGTTACAGTAAACTTTTTATATAATCTTTTTGCCTTCTCTAGGTAATTTCAGTGGTTCTGAGGTCTTACTAATTAACAGTTAAAAGTACAAATATTTTTCATGTAGTCCATAAAATAACATGCACTAATTACATGTAAATAATATGCACAGTCATTTTAATAAAGTTAGAAAATGTGGCTTTAGACAGAGTTTAATGTGTTACACTGCATTAAAAGATATTTGGCTATTTTGACACATTATCAGATCACAAATAAGTAAAACATACTGTATTTTATGCTTAAAAATACTGAAAATCTACTATGTTAGGGTACAAAACTATATGAACCTTCGAATTTGATCCACATAAACATTACACATTTAATCCATTGGAGCAGGGAAAATGGAATGGATTTAAAAATGCATGACCAGTCATTTAAAAAAAATCCCCCAGTAAATAATACTGTAATAATAACAGTAATATTGTATTTAAATATTTTTTTATAATTATTACTTTGTTGTTCATTTCGATAAATTTTTGTATTTCAAAGTTCATGCCAAGGACAGTCACATCAGTACAATATACACATTTAACTTTAAACTGCTAAACAAATCTGAATAGCCAATTTCATATTTAATGACAAAATCTATGTTCTTTGCTATTCAGCCTAAAGATTAAAATACATGAGAAAAGAAATGAAAAAATAAAGAGAAAACTTTTTGAGAATGCAGTCATGTCGACTGCCCACATAGTTTATTGCTAAGAGTAAAAAATTGTTTCCACATTTCTATCATAATAAAAAAAAGAAAATACATAGTTTTTCAGAGGTAATCTGTATTTCCAAGACTTTCTCAAATGTCATATATAATGTAAAGGAGCAGCAGTCATTGTGAGTAGATGGACCAGTATATGATGTTGAAGAGTGTATACGCTCCAGGGAAGATGACCCGTGAGTATTTGTCTATGGCATGAGTGTCTATAAATAAGCTGCTGCTTGAGCTTACAGCAGGTCTTTGAGCTCCCTGCTCATTATCCAGAACCAGATGAACCAGGAACTGCTCCTGTTTGTCTCCGTTCAGCTCTGACATGCCGTAGTTTCCTGTGGTCATCATGTCCATGTCACTGTAACTGTTGCTCATCATCATCTGACCAGGATGGGTCATTCCACACGTACACGGCAACTGCTGCATCACACAATCACACATTACTTGTAATATCACATGCTTTGAATTTAAATCAGAATTATTAAATGACAAAAAACAGCCATTTTCCCTATAAAGTGTACATATTACGTACATTACATGATTTGAAGTTCAAAAAACAAGTTTTTTCCCCATACTGTTAATTGCTAGAGCACCGTTTTTTACCCTCTGTCTGAAACGCTCTGTTATAGTTCGCTCTGTTATTGTCTTTTTAAAGCCCACCTTTTCGAAAATCCTAGTCTGCTCTGATTGCTCAATGGCTTAGAGTGTGTTGGAAATGTAATGCCTACATTACCATAATTGGGTTTCAGCTTCTGAAGCTTCATAATCAGCTGTAAATGATGTAATATCTATGGTAACTATGACATCTGTATTGCAAGTCCATACAGCAAAACAAACTGCACTTGCAAAAAAAAAAATTGAGATTCAGACTCTCAATTGTGCATTTAAAAGATTTACATTAAAAAAAATCCACATTGTTTTATACATAATTTGGATTGTCAGACCCAAGGACTGTTTGTTGTGTTTTTTCTCCCATGTGCTCTGTTTGAGCTAGTTTCTGTCCCGTTTGATTATGCCATTTGGTGTGTCTGGTTAATAATCCACTATATTAGTTGTGTTCAGTTCACGGTTTGTTGTCCGGTCTACTGAGTCTCTACGTGTGATTCCTGCCTGTCCGTCGTGTATTTACCGTTTTGTAGATTATTAAAGACTATTTGCATTATCTTTATCTTCCACCGTAGCGGACAGAAGACCGGACCTAAGTTTACCCGTTGTGTTTTCCCCATTTATTTTTCTGTTTTTTGTCAGTTTTTGGTTTACTTTATGGCTAATCTCCATTGCCCATGCTAACCCTGACCTGCTCAACTTTGCCAGGGACTTCAGTGATTTCGCCATGCCCTTCCCATTTGATGAGGAGACACTAAAGTCTCTGTTCTGAATCAGGAATCTTCACCATGCCATCGACCCCCCCAGACAGTGGAGCATCAACCCCAGATCCGGAACACAGCCAGAACCAGAGCCCAGCCCACCATCACCCTGCTGCGCGGAGCAAGAGTCTGCCATTCTCCATCAGCATCGTGGGTGGAGGATCCCATCCCTTCGACCCAGTGGCTCCACCATGGCTCCTAGCTCCCTCCTATCCACTGTGGCCCATCAGTCCACCAGCTCCACCAGGCTTCCTTGTCTCTCCGGCTCCACCTTGGCCTGTCGTCGACCATCCGCCACCTCGGCACTCCACTCCTCCGGCTACACCTTGTCCCTCCAGCTCCTACTTCCCTCCTGTTCCACCTTGGTCCTCTGTCACTCTGGCTCCACCACGGCCTTCCGGATCCCCGTCCTCTGCCTTGGTCGCCGGTCTGCTTCGCCTTGCCCCTTAGGATCCTCCCCATCACCCTGGCTCATTGGCTCTCCACCTTGGGCACCTGCTCCGGTTGGTCGGCCACCTGGAGTCGTCAGCCCGTCCTCCACCCTCTGTCCCTCCTGTTTTCTCCCTGGCTCCTACCTCCATAATTTCCACCCTGGACTCATCTCCACCCTGTTCGTCATCCTCTTCCCGGGTGTCTTCCGCCTGAACCTTCTCAGTATTGCCTGCCTGCCTTCCTGCTAGCCCTTTGTCATACTGTGTCACCATCCCACATCCACTCCTTTATCCTCCTCTGTCCATCTTTGTTTTTCCTACTCCACGAGGTCGCATTTTCCCCTCACGTGCTCTGTTTGAGCTTGTTTCTGTCTCTGTTTTAGTATGTCACTTGGTTCAAGTGTGTCTGGTTAATTATCCTCATTTGCACCACTATATTAGTTGTGTTCAGTTCACGGTTTGTTGTCTGGTCTTTACGTGTGATTCCTGCCTGTCCGTCCTGTATTTACCCTCTTGTGTATTATTAAAAATTATTTGCATTTGCTCCTTTGTGCGTTCATTTCCACCTTAGCATGACAGGATTATGGGGAGCGCCATTATTTTGATGACGTGAAATGGTTGCACTCATTGAGTTGTGTATTCCGAGCTGTGGTGCACTAAAAATACCAACAGGCAGTGCCAGTATCTCACTCAGCCAGTAACTCACTCACTCAGCACTTACTCATTTCACGCCATCGCAATAACGTCGCCCCCCATAGTTCAAAATATGTATAAAATTTTGAAAAGCCCCCGTGCCAGTCAGTAGTGGGATCACGCCTGTTAATAGACACTGCATTGCAGCCTGAGCAATATAGCGGGACTCAGTCTTTAATTGGGGGAAATCATGGCCTAATGGTAAGAGAGTCGGGCTTGTAACCTGAAGGTCGCTGGTTCGATTTCCACACCGGCAGAAATTTAAAGGTGGGGATTGTGAATGAACAGTGCTCTTTCCACCTTAAATACCATGACTGAGGTGCCCTTGAGCAAGGCACTAAACCCCTAATTGCTCCCTGGGTGCTGGAGCAATGGCTGCCCACTGCTCCAGTGTGTGTGTTTGTTCACTTCTCACTGCTGTGTGTGCACTTGAATGGGTTAAATGCAGAGCACCAATTTCGAGTATGGGTCGCCATACTTGATAATACGTCACGACTTTCACTTTTTTTCAAAATTATATAGATTTTTTAAATTATGTAAATCTGTCATGGGTTTTCTACTACATATTTCAGTAAGAGACATCACATATGTTATATTAAGCCATACAAGTCTTTAGTTATAATAAATGATAACTAAAGCTTACCCTGTTGCTTTGCGTCCTCTCTTTGCGCTCCTGCAGAGTAGACAGGTAATTGACAGCGGCATACTCAATCACAGACAGGAAGACAAAGACAAAGCTGACCCACAGGTAAATGTCCACGGCTTTGATGTAGGAGACTCTGGGCATAGAGGCGTTCACTCCAGTAATGATGGTGGACATGGTGAGCACCGTCGTGATGCCTACAAAGAGATCAGTTTGATCAGTTTGTTCAATGCAGCATAATGAAATGATGCAACGAAACATCCTACAGTGATTTGCAGTAAGATTATTTGAAACATCTCACCAAGAGGAACCCGCGCAGGAACAGCTCGACGGTCGATCCAGAAGGACACCCATGACAGCATGACCATCAGAGTGGCAGGAAAGTACGTCTGAAGCAGGAAGAAGAAGATATGACGACGCAGAGTGAAGTTGATGTAAAGGCGATTGTACCAACCTGCAGAGAAGATTGAAGAGAAAAAATATTTGCCAGTTTTAGTCATTACAAAACACAAGTGATCAGGGTGTACAGCAGTCTCATTGAATTCTTCTCCAGGAACGAAACGCTAATCAAACACAACTACCTGTCATAATCAATTAATCTCGAAGACCTTGATCAGCAGGTTTTGATGTGTTTAAAGGATTAGGTCACTTCCAGAACAAATATTTACAGATAATTTACTCACCCCCTTGTCATCCAAGATGTTCATGTCTTTTCTTCTTCAGTCGCAAAGAAATTATGTTTTTTGAGGAAAACATTTCAGGAATTTTCTCCATATAGTGGACTGTTTGATCTTCTTTGCACGTTCACTTTGTAAACACCTGGTCGGTATTTCTGCAGTGATGTAGGACAATTTTGAAATTGGAGGAGAAAATGAGATGAGAGTTTTTCGTCATTCCCTAACTTTCTTGAATGGGAGTGCACACAGTGCGCATACGCAACATAGTGCTAGACAAGATGAGCATTTGTGGTTAAAAGGTGTATAAATAATTTATTTAAGAAAATGACAAATTGTTTCGCTCTATAAGACCCTTATTGTTTAGAGCCCTTTGAATGTGCATTTAAATTGTATTTTGGAAGTTCAAACTTGCAGGCACCATTGAAGTCCACTATACATGTATGGGGAAAATTCCTGAAATTTCTTTACAACTGAAAAAAGAAAGACATGAACATCTTGAATGACAAAGGGGTGAGTAAATTAATTGCTGTTCTGGAAGTGAACTAATCCTTTAACTAGGCTTGGAACTAAACTCTCCAGATTGTGGCCCTGCAGGAACAGAACTGAATATCCCTGCTAGAGACTAGATAAGTGCAAACTCAAAAACTGCACATTCATTTTTCTTTTTTTCTATCAAAAAATAGCTTTTTATCAGTATTTTTTACAAACAATCACAAAAATTTGATGGAAGACTGAAACTAAAAGAAGATGATGTACAGTAGTCAACATTCGAAGTGGATCAAAACCTTTCATCAAATTTGTCCTAAAACCAAAAAGAATACCCGTTCTTATCTTAGGACAACTTTTGATGAACTTTTTTGATCCACTTCGAATGTTGACTACTGTATATCACCGGATATATTGGATTTGACAGTAATGTTGCACCACATAAGTGTGTGTAACTATTTTTATTATGTGGTAACTATTGCTTTGTCTGTTATTACAGATCGTTTTATATGGGATACGTTGATATGGGAGTATTTATGTGTTTCAACATAAATCAGAGCAGCGTCCTATGAAGGATGTAGGCTGTCAAACATACACAACTGTTAGCCAATCATAGCAATCATAGACTTTTGAGTCTACAATCCACTACGCCTCTTCAAATGGAGCGTTCTGATGAAGGGGGTCAAAACAGGACAGAAAATTGCCTATTACTTCTAAATTATAATGTTTTTGATGTAAAAATCTTGATGACATTACTATTCAGGAATTAAAGTATTACGAAAGGTGACAAACTACATGAGACAATATATGATGTAGGACTGATCAGTGGTGGTTTTAAGGTGGGATTCTTGAAGAATCAGTTGCAGACACTCTAACTGTACTGGAGATGCAATCCTCAGTACCTGTGCTGCTGTAGAAGGCTAGTTTTGTGGTGGTGTGAAACTCCTGAATGAGGAACTGAGACAGAGAAATCCTTTCATCTGTCTGCAGAGATTTGTTTCCTCTCTTCCAGTACAGCATGAGGTCGTCATCAGTATAGGCATCTGCAACAAAATAACACAAATGCATATAAACTCACGAACACAGAATGTCCTGTGTTAGTCAAACTTGTCACATTACTGTTGTTTGATTGAATCATGACATTGTTTACATCAGTTGTGTTGTGTTTAGACTCACAGCTCTCAATCTCCAGTGAGCATGTCTGTGTGTCCAGGGGAAAGTGACTGAGATCCATATTGCACATCGCTGTGACTGTAACCCTGTTGATTAAAAATTGTGTCACAAATATGGAGAACAAATCCATTATTATAGCGATTTCAACTGAAAATGATTATACACATGCCAAGGACTTCTTTCCTTGAAATCCACAGTCAGTGACTGACACACACACCTGGATAGAGCTACATGATCAAGAGAACTTAATAGCAATTAAAGGTTGTATCAGCGATTTCTAGCCTGAAACATAAAGTGTCAAATTCAGCTGACCTTTCACCACGATCCGCTCGCTGCCTGCCCCATAAATTGTCTGTGAAAAAAACGCGTCTCTCTGGTCAGCCTAGGGTCCGAGATATGCCAAAAAAACAATCGGCACTACCAACCTTTCCACAGATAAACAAACAGTGTTCCAACCCCTGACGCTGATTGGTTGGAACACTGTTTGTTTATCTGTGGAATAGTTGATAGCGCCGATTGTTTTTTTGGCATATCTCGGACCCTAGGCTGACCAGAGAGACGCGGTTTTTTCACAGACAATTTATGGGGCAGGCAGCGAGCGGATCGTGAAGAAAGGTCAGCTGAAATAGACACTTTATGTTTTAGGCTAGAAATCACTGATACAACCTTTAATTTCATATAGCAAAACTCCACAAAAGCAGGTTTGAAATTAAAGATGGGCAACTTGCTGTTATTTGTTTGCCTGCTCCCAGGAAGTACAGTTCAGGTCAAAATTTCCCCTTTCAGAATCTTTTATTTTACCAAAATAAGAGGGATCATACAAAATGCATGTTATTGTTTATTTAGTACTGGCCTGAATAAAATATTTCACATAAAATAAATTTGCATATAGTCCACAAGAGAAAATAATAGTTTAAAATAAAAATGACCCCGTTCAAACGTTTACATCCCCTTGATTCTTAATACTGTGTTCTTACCTGAACACACAGCTGTGTTTTTTTGTTTAGTGACAGTTGTTCATGAGTCCCTTGTTGGTTCTGAACAGTTAAACTGCCTGCTGTTCATCAGAAAAATCCCTTAGGTGCCACAAATTCCTTGGTTTTCCAGCATTTTCCACCCTTTCCATCAATGACTGTATGATTTTGAGATCCATCTTTTCACACTGAGGACAACTGAGGGACTCATATGCAACTATTACAGAAGGTTCAAACGCTCACTGATGCTCCATAAAGGAAAAACCATGCGTTAAGAGGAGGGGAGTGAAAAGAGTTGGTGGGACCTGAATGATTTTTCTGAAGAACAGCAGGCAGTTTAACTGTTCAGGACAAACAAGTTTTCACAACTATCATTCAGGTAAGAACACAGTATTAAGAATCAAGAGGATTTAAACTTTTGAACTGGGTAATTTTTATTCAGTTAATATTTTCTCTTGTGGGCTACATGTAAACATCTTTTATGTAAAATATCTTATTCAGGTCAGTACTAAATAAACAGTAACATGCATTTTATATGGTCCCTTTTATTTGCAGATTCTGAAAGAGGGGTGTAAACTTTTGACCTGTAGCTCTCACTGGCACTGTCCTGACACTGCAAGGCCTGGAATTCCCCCATATTTCCCCCTTAATAACTTTCTACTTTTTATTTTTCCTCACCTGTATATTGTTCAGTAAAGAACTCTACCAGGCTTATTAAAACATAGCATTGTCTGTGCCTTATTCACCCAACTTACATGCTATTACTAGTGGAGAATGTGGGCAGCTTTAATAAAGGTAGATTTCTCATAACCCCCACATCTTATTCCTGCAGACCCAGCCTCCTATGCTGTTATGTAGGAAACACACTTCTTTGGTTTGATGTTTAAATGATGTTTAACTGGTGATTTAATGTTGTATAGTCACTGAATACATAATTATAGACTGCCACTTGCCTATTACAGAGGTCTCTATTTTCCTTTCACAGCATCATGCTGAAAAGCATCAAGTGACCCCACCAAGCTTTTCAGAGCCATTTAAAGGTGCCATAGAATGCATTTATACAATATTTTAAATTGTTCTCTGATATCTACATAGAAGGTATATGGCATAGGAAAGGGCAAAAAATCTCCAGAAACGGTTTTACAGGTCCATTTACAACCATAGGATTTGTCCCTAGAATGAAGTGCTCTGTTATTGCCTTATTTGGAAGGTTCGTGAATATTAATGAGCTCTGCTCTGATTGGTTTCACAAAGCTGCTCATCTCAATAGCTGGCACATGGATAACAACATATATATAATTACAGAGCTCTAGCCGCTTTTAATATGTGGTTTGTTGAATCTGCCGTTTTGAATCGGCAACATTTTCCTCTCACTCTTGTGATCGCATGTGCTCTGTGTAATGTTATAATGCAGCAGGAGTGCTTACTTACCACATAAGTTCAGGTGTTTGTGAGTGATGCTCAAGATCTGTTAATCATTCGCCATCATCAGCGCAGTCATTTCTCCATCATTCGCCATCATCTGAGTAGTCATCTCTCTGTTTATGTGGTAAGTGAAATCCTATGTACTGCAATGTAACAGGCTAACGCTAGCAGTAAGCTAACTGTGTCCCTTCAGCGACCCGCCTGATTTTACTGATGTTCTTCTGACGTTACTGATGATTGGTCTGTGCAAATGTTGGAGGTGTAACTATTAACGATCCCAGGACTATTGCCTAATAGTCTGTGTTATGTTGGAATTGACCTATTTTTCAGTAGTCTTTTGCAAACACTAGATTTATATAAGAAGGAGGAAATGGTGGTGTTTGAGACTCATGGTATGTCATGTCCATGTACTGAACTGTTATTATTCAATTATGCCAAGGTAAATACAGTTTTCCATTCTATGGCACCTTTAAATATGTCAAAATCTGAAACAAGAAAACTGAACCAGGGTGTTACCGAAATGTGTATGGATCAAGTTCTCATCTACACAGTCAGAAAACACATATCCTAACAAATGCTATAACATTTAAACCTCAACCATCAGCTTCCAAGTTAAAAGTATTTTATGTACACAGATTCTTCACATCTATAGTAATGAAACACCTCATAATCTAGCACCTCTGAGAGAAACTGTAGCACAACTGATCTGTGGACATAAAGAGAACTCTGCCAAAGGCTCTGACAGTTTTAGAAACTCTGAAAGCAGTTATTCAATCTCTTAGTTCTTTTACTAATGTACTTAGGACTGTGAAACATACCACCCTGTCCTTAGCCTTTCCTTTTATTTGGAAAATGCAGCCAATGCTGCAGTTACGATGAAGAGGGTGATTCTGTGCTATCCCTGGTGAAGACCAGTGAATATCTTGATGGGTAGGCAAATGCAGTTGTTTAAAACACTGTCCTTTACCGTGATTCAAGGTTTGAGAGCTTTGTCAAAAGTTTGACAGCTTTGACTTTGTTTGTTGATGTGGAGGATAATCGTCCTGTTCCTATCCGGAAGCATTTGAGCCAGCACCCATATACCATTCCAATGAGCCCGCTCCCTCAGTTTCACTCCCGTTTCACAGAATTCTCCCAAGCTCCTTTCCTCAGCCAAGAAATTGCGGCCGTTCCACAGTTAAGCCCACCAGCCACTTCGCTCTCAAGCCCACCGACCGCTTCACCCTCAAGCCTGCCGGCCGCTTCACCCTCAAGACCGCCAGCCACTTCATTCTCAAGCCCAGTGAGGGCTGCTGTTTCTGATTCTGGCCCAAGGAGGGCCTCTGATCCCACGTTCAGCCCAGAGAGTGTTCCTGTTTCCACGTCCAGTCAAGATCCGGCCCAGGGAGGGCCTTGGATCCCGAGTGCAGCCCGGAAAGGGCTTCTGTTCCCAAGTGCAGCCCAGGGAGGACTTCTGAACCCAGCTCAGAGCCTGTTCAAGCCAGGGAACCCGGAATTTTCCCCAATAATTTTTTTTTTGGCCGGGTTGGGGCTATATGTCTATGTCTCGGCCTAGGCCAAGGCCACGGATGCCACCTCGCCATAGCCTCCTGGACTGCCTGTTCTTGTCTAGTGTTATATGTCTACAGATGGTGCTATGTGTGTCTCCTGCCTGCCCTGTGTTACCCCTTGGTTTGTTTATTAAAGACTGTTATTCCTGCAACTCCTACATCTCTGCACTCATTGCTCCGACACAGTAGAGAACTATGACACTTTTTATCATGTAAAACAAAGTTTGCATGAGGTTTGTATGAGAAATGACTGTACAGTTCATTCAGAAAGTACTCAGTCCTCTTAATTTTTCTACATTTTGTTACTATCCAGTAGTAATAAAAGTTTTTTTTATTTGTAGTTATTAAAAATCAGAGTTGTGATTTGTCATTTAGCATAAGTCTGAAACATAAGAAACTGTGAAAAACGGAAGGGGTCAGAATGCTTTCTAAATGCACTATATAAAGCAAAACCCTTCAGATCAGCCATCTGGCTTTGGATAAAAGGACAGATACAAGATGAAATGGTTGAGAGGGTATAGGGAGGAGCTGGCCTTGATGCAACAGACTGACTTATAGATTGTAAGTCGAGATGTACGTAGAAGAATAAAGTCATTTTGCCCAGCAGACTGGGTGTGGGCTTGTTCTGAGATTAAAATGCACCAATGAGCCAGCTTTGTATCTGAGTCTACATGTGGCTTGCATTAATCCCAGAGATTCCCACATATTAATCCACACGTTCACTCATCTAAAGCAAACTCCAGGACCTAGAGATAACAGCTCTTGGTCAGAAAACATGGAAATGCTAAATGTCAGAATAGTGACTGTTGGTTTATATCAAAGAGCTTTGATGAAAATCCAAGATCTTTTCGTTTGTTAAGCAAATCTGAGTCTCTCTCACTGATTAGGTTTAGACCCAGCAATGTCATACATCTACAGCAAAGCCAGATGTAACATAACTCTCTTGATGGCTGGCAATCTGTTTCTCAAGCTTTGATCAGGATTAAATTAAGCATTTCCACAGTTTTGAGGTCAATTGTTAAATACAAAATGAAAAGCAAAGCCTGAAAAAACTGTCAAAGATTTGTGGTAAGATCATCAGAATGTATGTGCGTGTGAATAATTTGTGACACTCACCTCAAGCTGTAGAGCACTTTCCCATCAGGATGCACTCGGAGCATGACGTTCTCTGTGGTGGTGTCATGGATGAAGGATCGTTTGGAATGGACAAAAAATATATCAGGTACCCAGATTTTCTTCACCAGCCGGGCATCAAAGGTCATGCTCTGGTTGGTGTTGCTGGGAAAGGACAATCGCTCATCCTTCCAGTAATGTCTCAGGTACAGGGTCATGGTGAAGTCCTGTAAAATACAATCCAAATCAGTTTAGCGATTCTAAACAGTGTAAACAGTAGCCTCATTTATATCCCAAGAGCCTCTATATATCCCAAGAAAAAAGACAGCATTTGCCAACGCATCTAGAGTGCTTGGAAAGGTTACTGGGTGCTGAATTAGCGCTTTTGCCCCTAATCCAAATCCTGTGGCACAATCTCCAAGTGGAAAAGATCATGAAAGCACTGAATTATTCATGATGCACTCTGAAATCTATAAGCCATATTTAAAAAAAGACACATTTAAGTCTCCTACCATATCTACTTCAGAGATGGTGTCCAGACTCTCAAGCTGAACATCAACACCCACAGGTATCGCAGGCCCTGAAATGAAGCAAAAATAAGCTTTAAACCGTTTAACATGCACTCATTGTATAAATTGGTCCAAGGTGGTCTACCACTCCATACCATCATATCAAAACCAGGGTTATCAAGGTCTACAACAAAGATATCCAAGGATCTTACACCTGGAGGGCGTTTAGCTCCAGCCCTAAATAACCACACTTGAACCAGCTAATCAAGGTCTTCAGGATCACTACAAAGAAATGTTGGACCACGTTTGTGCTAAACTCTGCAGGACTGGTGGCCCTATAGGATAAGATTGAACATCACTAGGGTACAAGATTAACCTCAGCTCCCCCAGCTGCTAGTCCATCTGATCAATGATCTAGATCAGGGGTGCTCAACCCTGTTTCTGGAGATCTACCTTCCTGCAAAATTTAGTTCCAACCCTGATCAAACACACCTGTCTGTAATTATCAAGTGCTCCTTCAGATCCTAATTAGTTGATTCAGTTGTGTTTGATCAGGGTTGGAGATGAACTCTGCAGGAAGGTAGATCTCCAGGAACAGGGTTGAGCACCCCTTGCATGAAAGGCAAAAGAAGTGAGTGAAAACCTGAAATGTCCTTTCTTCACCTTCACCAATATTTTCATAAGCCTTAATCTGGGTTTGATTTGACCGTAGTATTTACAGTTGGTGTGAACTTTAGTGAAGATACGGGCAGATAAGTGAATGCTCGTGGCACAGAGCCACAGTAAATCAGTGTCATAATCTGGCCTGAGCTTATGTAAAGCTGATTGCCTGTGATGTCAGTTCAAATCCGCCATAAATCGGAGTCTTGTGGTGTTTATTAAGATCGCCTGGTATTTCATATCAGTTGTTAATGCATTAATGATAATCATAGGTTGCATATTAATCCATATGCACCACAAATAAAGCCAATAAAGTAACGCTAATAGCAAGTAGAAAGAAAGTAATCGTTGATTCTTTTTTATTTAAAATAAATGCAACAATTAAATTTAGTTTAATGATTAGGCCTACTGTACATTCCTTTATTAAGTAATTCAATTGTATATAAAACAACAATAGGCTCTATTATTTATCTGATTAAGATTAAAATTTATATTGACTTTTCTGCATAGCCCAGAAATGTCTACCTCTGTGCCTGGAAACTCTTCTCTGCAGTGCTTTCTATCTTCTTGTCTTACCTCCAAAGCCAGGCCTCATGGTGAAGTCATGGTCATCTAACTTGAGGAGCTGTTCTGATTTCGTAACAGGAGCTTTTGTGACATCTGGACTTCGCATTAGTAAAGTGCTGAAATAAACACAGAAATAAATAAGTAAAAAAGGTCAAAAAAGTCACGATAAATGACAAAAACATAGTTTCAAAGCACAGAATATGGTTAATAAAGTATTTGAAACACAGAGAATTAACATATCTTAATCATATGTTTGAATGAATATATAGTGCTATATTAGCATTCTTATTAGGAACTAATGATTATAAAATTGTTTTTTGAAAAAAAATAAATACATTTGTGACCCTGCACCACAAAACCAGTATTAAGTAGCATGGGTATATTTGTAATAGCCAAAAAAAAAAAAACCATTGTATGGGTCAAAATTATTGATTTTTCTTTTATGCCAAAAATCATTAGGATATTAAGTAAAGATCATGTTTTATAAAGATATTTTGTAAATTTCCTACCATAAATGTATCAAAACCTCATTTTTGAATATGCATTGTTAAAAACTTAATTTGGACTTTAACAGCGATTTTCTCAATATTTAGATTTATTTTTATTTTTTATTTTTTTATTTTTTTGCAGCATAATATTCCAGATTTTCAAATAGTTGTATCTCAGCCAAATATTGTCCTATCCAAAATCAATACAAAGCTTATTTATTCAGATGATGTATAAATCTTAATAAAAAAAGACCCTTTTGACTGGTTTTGTGATCAAGGCTCACATTTATAAGCAAGACTGTAAACCACTTCATTTTTGCACCACATCATACAGTAGCTGTTGAATCTGAGACCTCTGGCAAAGCATAGTAATATGGGTATATATAGATATAATGAAATGAAATGTATACTTGTGCTACCTGCCAGGTTTATGCGCTTCTCTCTCTGTTCTGGAGGTTTCTCGTTTGGATCTAACAAATGCAGGAAGTGACAATATCATTAGATATCAGAACATAATAATTTAGCAGACACTTTAATGATTATGCTAATGAAAAGTATATTCTGCATAAATACAACATAACCAATAACCAATGCAACAATATGAGTGAATGGAGTGATAAAAGTGAATTTGCTTTAATGATGGCAGTACTTTATGCTGATATGTTTTTTTTTTTCTTAATGTTACAACTAATGAAAAACCTAGAAATAATTCATTATGTCATTGTTCAAATTTTGACAATTTTAACAATCCTAAAATTTAATTTTGATCAAATTGTCAAATTGTCTCCATGAATTCAGCTAATAACTTAATAGCTGCATTTGCACTTTCAACATTTTCAAAGCTTGTTTCACTAAGAATTTCTTTCGTTTTGTTTTGGTTTGAAATGTTTTTCTTTTTTACTTTATTTTTTATGTTGTTTTGTTCATTTTCCATTATTTTACCTGCTTTATTAGTAGCTGAATCTTTGACAGAAATGGCTTAGGTCAAAACAGAGTTGGTAAAACAGCTAATTCGTGCAATACTCATCACTCGCTAGAAATGGCATACTGACATCCCATCAACCCTCCAGCGCGCGTCCACGTCTGCTTCCTCAGTTGTTTATTTCTTCTTCTTCTTCACGTTTGTCATGAAGATTGGTTGAATGCATGAGTGAGGTGATGCACTTACCTGGTTTGGCTGCATGTCTGAAACACCTGTCCGCGGAGCTGAAGCGCTCCAGTGGAGAAAAAACACGCGCAGAGCAAAAAGCAGACATCAGCGTGCATGATGCCCACATCAACCCACAGCCACGCAAATCCCGTTAAAACCTATTAAAACAGCACTGGCGGACTCTTAAAGAAGATCCATTGTCATGACTGTGAGGACGTGCCTTTTACCGCACTCCCGCTGTATGCGTCCAGATGCGGTTAATCTGTATTAATGTGAAGGTCAGATCTGCTGTTTGCGGCAGCCTTGCTTTCTCGCATCCAGGAGGAGCTTTCGCAGGTTAGAGAGTGAAACAGACATTTGCTGGCCGTATATTATGTAATGTTCGGTGGGTATTACGTGCTATCTGAATTACACTTACATAATCGAGTGGTATAGTCACTCAACATTGTTCTAATTTCCTCCAATGGGTATTTCTGAAATAATTTTTAAAGGCGTTAAACTAAAACATTTTACAAAAAAAAAAAAAAAAAAATATTCAGACTGAATATTGCGAGTATAAATCGAAAAGAGCTACAACTCCCATAATTCCGTTTGTGGTATTTAGTTCATTGATTTATATTATTGAAATGTGCAAAACAGTCTTAATAAAGAATGAATATGTGTGTCCAATCTTTTCATTGTTTTAATGCAAAATAAATGCCATATCATGGCCTTAAAATCTGATAGGCTACCTATTTCTCATCAGTTTGCCTAATGCTTATGCAACAGAGCTTCAAATTTTATTTAAATGAGTTTCTAAAGTGGTGGTTCACCAAAATTAATTTTTCTTAAAGCTTTTCACAATACTTTGGTATGCCCTGTTTATTATAATAAATACAAATAGTTATTGCATTTTAATATTTTTTAGCATAAAATAATTTCTTATTTCTATCTTAAACCAAGCATTTTGTCATGTCCCTGAGGCACTGAGTTTGTACTTAGAAAATTATTAACAAAATGTGTATGGTGTCTGTAATTGTTGGCAATAATGTAAGCATCTATTTGTGTTCCTTTCTTGTGATTAATATTTTCTAAAAAGAAAAAGAAAAAAGCAAGATATTTGATAAAAAACAGACTTTAACTTGTCCCTCAGTCTGAACTCAAGCCTGTCAAACTAACCATTCTACACCCAAAATAATTTAGACTCTGCTCATGTGACATTATTTACCGGAAATGACATAATTCAGGTCTCTTTAATAGTGGTGCAGAAAATAGTATCATATTTTTTCTTCATATTTTGAGGCGTATTATAGTTAGGGAGGGTACTGTCAAGCTTAACAACTCTACCCGTCGCATAAAATTAAGATAGAAAATGATTGTTTTCCAACATTTTATTTTAATCAATAAGTGTATACAATGTGCTTGCTTTATTGCTTCCATATATGGTCTAATCTCCAAACTACATGAGAAGCAGTGGCCATTTTGAGTGAAAAACATAAACCCTGTTACAAATATATTCATTTCTTATTGTTACAAGGTTATAAATTGTGACAAGTTTGAGTAATTTACTTCATTTATTGTTAATAAATAAATAAAATAGCCATGATTTTTATAAATGTATTATTATGGAATAATAAAAAAAAGAAGGACAGTGTTAGAAATAAGAAATAAGGGGACAATATGAAAGAGTCACATTAATATTTTTTGAAAAATATAGGGAAGACAATTAAGAATGAAAGCATTTGATTACTATTTGACATGTTAAGGACTAAAACAATAAAATTGTGGTTTCAGTTAAACTCACAAAAGAGAAAAAAGAAAAGAAACTATAGACACTTTGTGTATTTTTAGCTTCAATCCTGTAAAAGTGTGAAAAATATGATACATTTTTACATTTGTTATCATTAAATTGTTATCAGGGACACACAAGAAGAGGTTTGACATGTACCTAATTATGTGGGGCATTTAGAAAATTAATCATATGTAGTAAAAAAGGAATATAACAAGTTGAAATGTTCCCAAAATGCCTAGCGATCATTGAGAAGAAAAGCTTCCCTTCCATGTTCCGGAGTGAGATACTCCTAAACTGACTAATGATGGATGATTCTCTTTTCTTTGGGATTAGAAAGCTCACTTCTCTACACCAGCCTGCTGGAACCCCGTGTTGCCTTCAGATTACCCTCATAAGCTTCCACAGGTGTTTCAAGACTTGAAGGAACCTATTGTAAAGCTTGTACAGGATGCCATTTGGCCCAGGGCTTGATGTTAACTTTCTAACTATCTCAACCCCCTTGCTCAGTTTGGGTAGTGCTACCTCAAAAGACGTGGTTGGGGCAGCTGGTTGTAGGACATAACCGGGAGAATGTAGGGGGTACTGACTGCCTGTGTTGGCAAACTGCTTTCTTATATACTCCATACTCCATACTCAAAGTCTCTTGCAACCGTGAAAGGGTCTTTTAGGAATCTTGAACCCCTCTGAGTGAATCCAACTTAGACCGACTCTTGATTTGATTTCATAGGAAACACATAGACATGTGGAACACACCAGACTAGTCTTACAGATGATGCCCGATGGCCCAACGTTGACCACTGGCAGATTGTTCTGATGTACTGTACCCATTTGCCAATCTGGGCTCATTAGCCCTGTGGTGTTCAACCAAGCCCTGTGCTCTTCTTGTCTCATCAATGCAGGGCAAGGGTGCCTTGGATTATCCCAGGGACAGTTCATTTTCCCTTGGTGAATGTAGATGTAACCATTTTCCTGCCACAACTGCATGACCTAGAAATCTTCTTATCCATTTCCATTATGTTCAATACCATGTAATCTGTCCTGGCTTCTTCCAGCCCACCTCTCAGAGTGCCAATGGGCTGTTGACTCTTAACTGTATTCATAGATAGCCTGGGTTGGCCTAAAGCCAGGCATGTGGGAAGGGTAACTTGCCCACCCACCTCATTTGCGATCTTCCTCGCTGCCAGCGTTTCCTTACAGTCCTTTAGTCCTCATTGGACACCAGCTGCACTATTCTCAACAGTCACTAGGTTCTTGAAAATATGGTTTGAAACAGGCTGATGGTAAGACCTGTTGGGCATGACTGCCTGACGCACATCTGCTGGGTCACCAGTTGGGAGCCACCCTTCACCAATGTTTCACCTCTTTGGTCCCAAAACATGTCAGGGTAGTGGGACAGTGGAAAGGGACGTCTCCCTGCCGCTGGATTTGGATCTCAGGTCCTTATGCCTTGAGGCTTTTCCACACCCCAGCTCTTATCATTCCTCCTCAACCATATTCAAAAGCTTCCTGTCTCTGCCTCTTCGGCAAGGACTGTTACTGCCTTCCTGATCTCACCAGAGCTGAAGCTGATGTCTCTCAGAAAGCAGCTGGTCAACTGGGCAACAAAGCCACAGCAGCCTATCTCCACTGGGTAAGTTGTTGCTCTCCATCCTTTTCCCTGGCATTCTGCTATCACGTTGGCATACCGTGACTTTTTCCACTCGTATACATCTCCTGTGTGTATATTTTATCTGAGTTTTCTTCATGGTTCATTTAGAACCTTAACCCTAAAATCTTTTTATTACCCAATTAGGGGGAAGTCGTGGCCTAATGGTTAGAGAGTCAGACTTGTGAGGAGCGAATAACCAGCACTCTTTTCCACCTTCAATACCACGACTGAGGTGAGACCCCTGAGCAAGGCACCAAACCCCCAACTGCTCCCCGGGGGGCCGCAGCAATATGGCTGCCCAGTGCCCCGGGTGTGTGTTCACTAGTGTGTGTGTGCACTTGTATGGGTTAAATGCAGAGCACAAATTCCAAGTATGGGTCACAATACTTGGCCACAAGTCACGCCCTTTCCTTTTCCTCCCTTCCTTATCAAATTCCTAAACCATAACACTCTTTTTCAAAAGTCTACAGCAACATTTTTCCACAGCTCAAACTCAAATTAACCAATACTTCAGTGAATATACAAGCATGGGAGCAAAGGAAGTGGTTGAAACCAGACAGTCTTTGTGCTACTTCATAATAAATTTAGTTTACACTAAACATAGCCTTTCAATGGCATCAGCATAAAGACTTGAGTTGCTTGATTTGTGTTTTAAGGGTTTTTTCAATCAAATGCATATTAAGCAGCAACTACAGTAACAAAAGGTTATTAAAGGATTCTGATCATTTTGGTCTTTATTTTTATTAATTTTTGGATAGTTCATCTAATATAGAGACAGTAGTTTAGTGTAATCTCTTGATTAGGACACCAGGTAGGAGATCATGTCAGGATCCTATTACTTTTGTCCAATCTTGTTCATGATTTTTAGTATGATTGTTGTTCCTCGTGTTTAGAGCAATGAGTCAGGATCCTGTCAGTTCAGTCTGGTTTGGTTTCTTGGTGTGGGAATTCTAGTGTCATTGTATTGTTGAGTTTTTGCCTGGAGAAATTTAGTTTTGTATTTTTTGCTTTTATTAATAAAGAGCCTAAGTTCAGGAAGCCTGCACTTTAGCTCTGTTATCAATCTGCACAATGTGACTACAATGAATATTCAGATTCCATTACTTAGTAGTCATTTAGATTTTCACTAGATGTATTAACGCAATCTACAACTGCAGTAAGTGAGGTCGATATAACTAGACCTGACATTCTGATGACACCTGAGTTTATATCCATGATGTCTGGTAGCCCACAATGAATTATAGGCAGATAAGCCTTACCCTGACCCTGGAGTTACTTCCATAACAGGCTATTATGCAATTAGTTGGCTATTGTCAGTAGGGTTACAGGCCAAGATATTTAATGATGTGTAGCTGTCTTTAATATTAAAAAAAGGAGGCACTAACACCACAGGTGTATGTAAGTGTGTTTCATCTCTGAGGTGTCCTTTAATCCACGATTATCTCCATAGTTTCACTACTGTATTGTTCAGTCAAAGGTTGTTGTCCTGATGCACTGTCCTTGTTTCAACTTTCTCTCTTTAATACATTCTCTGCGCCATCTGTGATCAGGCCAATGACCATTATGTCATCCATAAACTTCAGTGACTTGAGTTTTGTAACACAAATAAGAGCAGAAGGAAAACAGAAGTGGGCCAAACACAGAGCCCTGGGGGACTCCATTGTTGGGTGACCCTCAAAGGAGTTAGTTCTATTAAAAAGGAAGAATTTCTGGCTGACATGATACTGGATTTACATTATTGTTCTTCTTACAATCAACCGATTAGATTTGAAGAAAACAGAAAAGAGCTTGAAAAATGTTCATTTAGAACATTAAGATTTTAGATATACATTAATGTTTTACTTTTTTTGTCATTTCAGCACATTTACTGAATTTTTACATTACATTAGTACAATGCACAATATCACAGTATAACCAAAAATCTATCCAAAATTGCCTTTCATAATGCTATTATTGTCTAACAAAGTTTGCATCTCTTCCTGTTCAGTTTACTACATTTGCTTATCAATCTTAATAATTAATCAGGAAATCATTTTGTATGTCTGATTATTGTGTGCTGGTAATGAACTACAATAATTGCTGCTAGAGCTTTTAGTCAGGATAGAACAATACTAAAAAAAATCCCAATTACTAATTTTTTTCACCTGGTGGTCACAATTGGATGCCGTATTTGTATAAATTTCTGTGAGCATTTGCAGTATGCAAACATAGAGCAGGACAGATTGCAAGAGGTGCCGGGGGTCAATGGTCCAGAGGAAGACATTGACTAAACAGATGGGGATGGTACTCAACAAAAAGTTGATCATCAGAGGAACATAGGCAGAGTGTCATGCCCATGGACTGTCTTCGTGTTTGTTTTTCTCCCCGTGATCTAGTTTCTTCCTTCTGTTGATTGTCTCATTTATTTCAGGTGTTTCTCATTTAGTCTAGTGTTTAAAGTGTTGTCTGCCCTTTGTTTCTCATCCCGTGTTAAAACGGATCTCAGTTCACCGTCTGCTGCATAGAGCGACAGAGCTGAGGATCGCCATGGAGCCGGGGCTGCAAGTGACTACAGAACAGGGGCATGAGCCGGCTACAACGCCCGCCACGAGAGATGCAACCGTGGACAGCAAGATTGCGGAGAGGAGCTCCACCCACTGCACCACGGCTGAGCTATCTGTGGATCTGGGACTGTTTGAAGTTGAGGGGTTTTTTGAGATGGACTTAATGCCGACCTGCCCCCTCTTCTCCCACCTTTGTCTGAGTCCCCTGTCAGCCTTGTTTCGGCCAAGGAGACCGTTTGTGAACTGTCTGCCAGCCCTGAGAGCCCGGAGGCTCACAAATGCCCACCATCCCTCCCGCCCCTGCCTCTCCACCGCTGTCGTCTGGCAGCCCCTATGCTCACCCTCACCCCACCATCTGTGCGGTGGGCTCACAATGGTCTGCCAGTCTCCATCGGTGTCGTGGCTGAAGAAACCCCTGTCTCCACCTCCAGCCTCAGAGCCCAGCACTCCGCCTCGGCTCGTCAACCCAGCAGCTCCACCATGGCTCCTAGCTCCCTCCTCTCCACTGTGGCCTGGCAGTCCACTGGCTCCGCCGGGCTCCCTCGTCTCTCCGGCTCCACCTTGGTCTGACATCGACCATCCTTTGCCTCGGGATTGCACTCCTCCAACTTTGCCTCGTCCCTCCATCCTTCTGGCTCTGTCAGGTTCCTCCATCCCTTGGCTCCACCTTGGTCCTTGGTGTGTCACTCCACTGATGCTTGACTGCGGCCTTCTGGATCTACCGCATCTTCCGCATCGGTCGCCGGAACCATCTGTTCCACCTCGGCCCTCCGGATCATTCTCATCACCCTGGCTCATCAGCTCTCTGTCTCTGCCTTGGGCTCCTCCACCACCTGCTCCGCCGCTGTTGGTCGGCCTCCTGGAATCGTCATCCCTTCCTCCTCCATAGTTCCTCCCTCCGTCGCCTCCTCCAATTCAGCCACATTGAAGGGTTTTCGAGCATGAACCGCCTTTTTAAGGTCATGCCACAGCATCTCAATAGGATTCAGGTCAGGACTTTGACTAGGCCACCCCAAAGTCTTCATTTAGTTTTTCTTCAGCCATTCAGAGGTGGATTTGTTGGTGTGTTTTGGATCATTGTCCTGCTGCAGAACCCAAGTTCGCTTCAGCTTGAGGTCACGAACAGATGGCCGGACATTGTCCTTCAGGTTTTTTTGGTAGACAGCAGAATTCATGGTTCCATTTATCACAGCAAGTCTTCCAGGTCCAGAAGCAGCAAAACATCCCCAGACCATTACACTACCACCACCATATTTTACTGTTGGTATGATGTTCTTTTTCTGAAAGGCTGTGTTACTTTTACACCAGATGTAATGGAACAAAGTTCAACTTTTGTCTCGTCAGTCCACAGAGTATTTTCCCAAAAGTCTTGGAGATCATCATGTTCTGGCAAAACTGAGACGAGCCTTTATGTTCTTTTTGCTCAGCAGCGGTTTTCATCTTGGAACTCTGCGATGCAGGCCATTTTTGCCCAGTCTCTTTCTTATGGTGGAGTCATGAACACTGACCTTAACCGAGGCAAGAGAGGCCTGCAGTTCTTTAAATGTTGTTGTGGGGTCTTTTGTGACCTCTTGGATAAGTTGTCGCTGCGCTCTTGGGGTAATTTTGGTCTGCCAGCCACTCCTGGGAAGGTTCACCACTGTTCCATGTTTTTGCCATTTGTGGATAATGGCTCTCACTGTGGTTTGCTGGAGTCCCAAACTTTAGAAATGGCTTTATAACCTTTTCCAGACTTATAGATCTCAATTACTTTCTTTCTCATTTGTTCCTGAATTTCTTTGGATCTCAGCATGATGTGTAGCTTTTGGTCTACTTCACTTTGTCAGGCAGGTCCTATTTAAGTTATTTCTTGATTGCAAACAGGTGTGTGTGTGTGTGGGGGGGGGGGGGGGTTCATAGAAAAAACCCTTCATTTAAAAACTGCATGTTGTGTTTACTTGTGCTATCTTTGATTAATATTTAAATTTGTTTGATAATCTGAAACATGTGACAAACATGCAAAAAAAAAAAAAAATCATTAATGGGGCCAACACGATTTCACACCACTGTATGTGTAGACCATTGTCCTGGATGTCATATTGAACATAGCTTGAATAAACTTTAGCAGGCATGTCAGGGTGAAGATATCAGTTATGTTATTGTGTGGGACACTGTCCATCCATCATGAAGATATGTTTTTGTAATGGTTTCAGGCTCATCCTTAGTTCAAGATCACCATCCCCATGAGCATGTCACCCTTCACGGTATGGATTAGGCTTGCAATGACATAACTTCACAGCAATGTCAAGCCTGGATTTGTCATGCAAGAAGCTTAGATATTCACTGTGATCTTTACATGTGAAAATGTATGGCCAAAAATTGAGGACAAGCTTGGTGTTAAATAATTTGAGATTCTCCATTTAGAGTAAAGTGTCTACATTTATTGTTTGACAATGCAACCATTGTAGTGTTGTAAAAATATTGATGTTTGATGTGTTATTTCATCATATATAATGTATTGATTAATGGTACAGTAACATTTATTCAGCACCAGGTGATTTTGAATATGTAAAACTAAGTTTTAAAAATGTACCACTTACTTTTGAAAAAAGTACCAAAGTAATTCAAACACTGTGAATGCAGCAATCTCACATATACATATTTCTTATCTAGTAATGTACATCTGCTAGCTTGATTGTACATGGCTTACGATATGTCATGATTTTGTAAAAACCTGTTTTGTCTCATTACTTTCAATCAATAACAAATAACAGTTTCTTTTAATTTCGTTAATATAAATAGTATAATACACTACGACCACAATCCCTTTGCAAGGCAGCTCAGCAGTACACAGACCAATAGATGAGATTGAAGAATATAAAGGCTCCTGGGAAGATCATGCGAGAGTAGGCATCAATGACGTGAGTGTTTTGGATAATACGGAGGCCTCGGAGGGTCTTCTTCTTGGCTCCTGTGGCCTCATTTGCTAAAGACAGACATACCACCATGTGGTCCTGTTTATCTGCAGCCTCCTCAGAGGAGACAGGAGCCTGGGTATATCCTGCCAGGCCATTGGCATTAGGCTTACTGTACGCTTCATCCAGCATCATAGTCCTTGCATGGGATATGTCACATGTGCAAGGCACAGGCTAAAATGGAAAAACACAAACACATCCGTTAACATTTTTTTTTTAAATTAACATAGAGTTCTCTATTTTAACCGTCCTCTTGTATAATTAGCTCATTATTTACTCACCCTCCAGGCATTCTAGGTGTATATGACTTCGTTCTTTCAGATGAATGCAATCAAAGTTATATTAAAAATTATCCTGGTGCTTCCAAGCTTTATAATGGCATGGGCGGGTGTTTCTCTTCAACAGTCCAAAACAAGTCCAATAAAGTGCATCCATCCATAATAAGAAGTGTCTCACACAGCTCCGGGAGGTGAATAAAGGCCTCCTGTAGCAAATCAATGTGTTTGTGTAAGAAAAATATCCATTTTTAAAACGTAATAATAACTTTAATCTAGCTTGCGCCAACTGGTCATACATGGAAGTCGTTCCAGGTGGATGACGTAGGACATTTACATTACTCATGCGCCTGTTAGTCTCACAAAAAAACAATGTTTGTTTGAAGCAAAGTTTCCTTACTTTATCAAAGGAAAACCAGTCTTCTCTTGGCTTATATCAAAATTCTCCTAAATTTTTCTTTACAAATTCTTGTTTTGTACTTCTAATTCATGACCTTGTTTTGATCTCTCCACTGCGTGTCCATGTTTGTCATTTCTGAGCGGCACATTCACAATGCTGACGTCCTACGTCATCCGCCCAGAGTGGCTTCTGTGTACGATGAGTGATTATTATGTTTTATATATGGATATTTTTCTTACACAAATGCATTAATTCGCTACAGGAGGCCTTTATTCACCCCCCTGGAGCCATGTGAGGCACTTTTTATTATGGTTGGATGCATAATAAATCCATGCCATTATAAAGCTTTGAAGTGCCAGGATAATTTTTAATGTAATGCAGATAGCATTCGTCTGAAAGAAGGAAGTCATCTGCACCTAGGATGCCTAGGGGGTGAGTAAATAATGAGCTAACTAACCCATTAATTTGCCTCCAGGTTGCATATATTTCCTTTACATGCAATCTTTACTGCAACTGTAAATACAAGAGGACGGTTCTTTCAGACAAACCCCAAATATCGGCTTGACAAAGATATCCTGAAAATTTTAAGTCATAGGGAAGTAAGGAAATTTCAAGTATGTGATTTTATTGCAATCCAAATTAAGAATGTTGGCATTTTTCGTCTGGGCATGATGCCGAAGACACATACCGAGTTTCGTAATGATATGCGAATGCGTTCATAAAATATAGCATTTTATGATAAAATTCAAAATGGTCGACACCCAAAATGGCTGACACTGGAACATTGGTATGGTCCAACTCGGCATGCTCCTCCAAATATAAAGAGACCAGTTTTGGCCAAACCGCAAAGTCCAAAACTGCGCAGGTAGCCTTAGGTCATGCTTGTTATAACACACACCAAGTTTGGTCTCAATACGTCAAACCGTTGCGGAGATAGCCTCACATCCATTTTTGCATGCTGTTCATAGAATTCGTTCATGCATTATTTGAGAAAGGTTTACTAATCAACTTGAATTCCATAACTTTTTGCCAGCATGGTCTGAAGTGAAAACCGACGAGTTTGAAAAAGGAGATTTTACGAACTATTAAAAATAGCAAAAGAACGAAATTTACATTTTGGTGTTCATTATACTCTGCATGAGCCAAGGATTCAGACGAATAAAGAATTTGGTTCAAAAGTTATTAGCATAAACATCGGTGAAACTTTGGACAAGTGTTGGTGCTAGAGAGTTTGAGTTGCTGTGTGCAACTTTCCCACAAGTGGTTCTATGGGCTGCCATAGACTCAAGAGCAGAAGAAACGAAAGAAGAATAATAAGTAATCTAACAGATATAAGAGGTGGCTACGCACCCTTGGAGCTTGGCCCCTAATGAAAATGACTGTTAGCAAAATTAGGAGGTTATTCAAATAAAATCAGTTTGAGAAAATCAGTTGCATATTTACCTTCTCCCTTGATTTGCGGTCTTTTCCATCATGCACAGTGGTCAGGTAGTTTACAGCAGCATACTCAAGTACCGATAAAAAGACAAAGACGAAGCTGACCCACAGATAAATGTCCACAGCTTTGATGTAGGAGACTCTGGGCATGGAGGCGTTCACTCCAGTGATGATGGTGGACATGGTAAGCACCGTTGTGATGCCTAAAGGAAATGACAGTAAAATTATGTTAGTAACTGTCAGGATTTTGACTGTTTTTGCTTTTTTAGTTTGTTTCTATTTCATCTCCACACCAACTACGCACTAATGTACTGCTAAGGGTACGTTTACATGACACTGATGTACTAAAAACAGTTTTCATTTGCATTTTTAAAAGTTTCGCATTAGGACTGCCCCCTTAGTCACGAAAAAAAAAAAAATAAACGCTGCCTGCCTGCTGCGCTGACTTTACTAATCAACGATTGGCTCTTTCATTTAGAAGGCAGGGCTTATTTTTCATATTGGGCATTGCAATTTCTCCCATTCATAAGTAATAGGAGTGCACAGTCTTCCTACATATAAAGTCTTTAGAGAGATGGAGGCACCGGTGCAGTCACTTGCTATTAAAATACTAATTTTTTAAAAAGTAATCTTTCAAATCTGTAAAGACTCTACGTTTTTTGTGCACTTAGAATAACAAGAAGCATTGTGCTTTTGTAAAATAATTAAAGCAAACAGGATGTGCTTTCTGCTATCTCACTTGAGCGTGAAACTTCAAAACTTTCTGTATACTTGCTTTACAGACATAAAAAAAGATATCTATAGAGTGTGAAATGTCTACTTTTGAATGAATCAATTTTTTTGTGTGCGCTTGAGTGCTTATTAGGCTATGTAGGCAATAAAGGCTCATTATTATTATTTATATGGTTTATTAATAAATATGCGACTAATAGTCAACCAGAAAAATCTTTAGTCAAGGGCAGCCCTATTTTGCATACAGACAACAATGCTGTCAAAACAATGCTTATTCACACAGATCTGTGAAAATTACTAAAATGCTGTACTATACATTCTTATTATTTCAATTTTGGTGTGAAAGGGCCTTTACAGTGTCCAAAAATGCAACTTTTGTTTTTTTATTCTTAAAAGCCCAGCTTAGGTCACAAAAAATTGTCAGTTTAGCCGCTGTAGTCTTGTTAGGCCCTGTATATATATAGCTAGCTCTGATGTTTCACTTGTTCCTTGTTCAACATAACGGTAGCCTGTTTGCTGGTGTTTCTGTTTTTTGTTCCTTGTGTTTTTGGTTTATTGTTTGTTCTAGATCCACATCTCGGGCCTGCCTTTCCTTGCTCCACAACATTACAATTTGTATCTAGAACTGCTTACTTCAACAACAACTGGTTGTGAGATCCTGGACACATTTAAACTAAACAACCCCACTGGTTTCTCTGATGAATTCACCTAATGATACTCGTGCAGGAACAGCTCGACGGTCGATCCAGAAGGACACCCATGACAGCATGACCATCAGAGTGGCAGGAAAGTACGTCTGAAGCAGGAAGAAGAAGATATGACGACGCAGAGTGAAGTTGATGTAAAGACGATTGTACCAACCTGCGGGAGATATAAAAAAAATAATTAGTACTAGTAAAAGAAGATTTTCTGATTCTAAAGTCTAAATTCTCAAGTGTACTTTGGAACTGCTGAAAATTTTAAAACTCAAAAATCAAAAATCAAGTTTTTATATATTTATGGTAGAACATTTACAAAATATCTTCATGGAACATGATCTTTACTTAATATGCTAATGATTTTTGGCATAAAAGAAAAATCGATAATTTTGACCCATACAATGTATTTTTGGCTATTGCTACAAATATACCCGTGCTACTTAAGACTGGTTTTGTGGTCCAGGGTCACATATTTGTGATTGTGTGCTGACATTTCTCATTTTGGAGAAAAAAAGACAAGCAACAAGTTAAATCAATTAACTTTCACTTTGAAAATAAAAATAAACCAACTATTTCTTCATTAAAAACTCTTAAACACTTACCAAATTTGGTAATTATACCTAAAAAATATCACTCAAATCAGATGCCAAATAAATTACCCTTTATATGCATGCAACAAAATGGGATTTGCGCAAGATGTCTGGCAAACTAATAAACCTTAAAGGTGCAAAGTGACTACATGTCATGCACTACTAGACAGCCTTCTGAAACTGAAAAAGAACTGCCTAGTTGACTATTTAAAATTAGGCATGTGCACCTGTGCTGCTGTAGAAGGCCAGTCTAGAGGTGGTGTGAAACTTCTGAATGAGGAACTGAGACAGTGAGATCTTGTCATCTGTGCTCAGTGATTCATCTCCACTCTTCCAGTAGAGCATCAGGTCTTCATCAGTGTAAGCATCTGGACGCATAGCAAATTAACGAATGTTTGCATAGACAATGATGTAATATTTAAAGAAATAGTTAAAAAAAATATATTAAAGAACTCATTAAAGAAATAGTTCTTACAAACATTTACTCACTCTCAGGCCATCCAAGATGTGGATGTACAGTCATGTGAAAAAGTTAGGACCATTTCATGGTTTTCCGTATCAGGACATCATAAAAAAAAATCTGGTCCATGGCTGGTCTTTAAATTTGGAAAATAGAACCTCAGATGAACAACAACGCATGACAAATTGCACTTTGTCATTATTTATTGAACACAAAAAAAGCCAAAATGAAAAAGCCATGTGTGACAAAGTTAGGAAACCCTCACTGTAAACATTGGAATTAAGAGGGTAAATAACAGTCAAGCACTGCTAATCAAATACCTTTGATTAACTGATCATCAGCAAGTCTGTGCGCCTCTATAAAAGCAAAAGCTTTGGCATTTTGCTGGTTTGGAGCCTTCAGGTGTGTTTTAACACAATGCCAAGGAGGTAAGACATCAGCAATCATCTTAGAGAAGTATTTGTTGCTGCCATCAATCTGAAAAGAGTAATACGGCCATTTTCAAACAATTTGAAGTTTATTCACAAGTGGAAGACATTTCAAACAGACACCTCTCGTTCCAGGAGTGGACGTCCCAGAAAATGTATCCCAAGATCAGACCGTGTAATGCTGAGAGAAATGGTAGACAACCCAAGAACTACACCTCAGACTCTACAGGCCTCAGTTAACATGTTAAATAATAGGTTTCAATAAGTTAAAGACAATAGAAAAATATGGGACAAAAATGGCATGTTTGGAAGGCAAAAGAAAGCCTCTATCTAAAGAAAACATGGCAGCACAGTTTAGGTCTGCAAAATTGCATCTGAACAAAACATAAGTCTTCTAGAATAATGTCCTTTGAACAGACGAGACCGAAGTGGGGATGTTTGGCCATAATGCACAGTGCCACGTTTGGTGAAAACCTAAAGAGCATATCAGCACAAACACCTCAAACCAAAAGTCACACATGCTGGTGGAGGGCTGATAATTTTGGCCTTGTTTTGTAGCCACATGACCTGGGCACCTCACAGTCATTGATTCGCCCATGAACTCCTTTGTATTCAAAGTATTCTCGAGTCAAATATGAGGGCATCTGTCTGACAGCTAAAGTTGGTCCAAAATTGGGTCATACAACAGGACAATGATCTTAAGTCACAGAAAATTAATGCTTCGAGTTATTGCTGCTACAAGTGGATCTACAGGCAATTGACTCACATTGACTCACACATGGTCTTTCCTCTTGGCTGTATTTTGCTTAAATAAATAATGACATTGTGTGATATGTCATGTGATGATGTTTATCTGAGGATTTATTTTCCAAATTGTAAGACCTGCCAAGGACCAGATATTTTTTATGATGCTCTGATACAGAAAACCATGGGATTCAGTAGGGTGTCTGAACCATTTCACATGACTTTAGGTTGTTTCTTCATGTTAACAGATTTGGAGAAATGTAGCATTCCATCACTTGCTCACCAACGGATCATCTGCAGTAAATGGGTGCTGTCAGAATGAGAGTCCAAACAGCTGCTAAAAACATCAGAATAATCAACAAGTAATCCACACCACTTCAGTCCATCAATTAATGTCTTGTGAAGCCAAAAGTTGCAAGTTTGTAAGAAACCAATCCGTCATTAAGATGTTTTAACTTTTAATTTTAATCTATAATAACACTTCTTCTAATGAATAAGTCCATCCCCATTGTCCTTTCACAACAAAATCCGGTTAGAAGTAAAAATGTCTTGATGTTTTTTTTTTCTAAAAATGTTTCACTTCCTAATATGTTAATTGATAGACTGGAGTGGATTACTTGTGGATTATTCTGATGTTTTTATCAGTTTGGACTCTCATTCTGACAACACCCATTCACTGCAGAGGATCCATTAGTGAGCAAGTGATGGAATGCTAAAAATCTGAGTAAGAAACAAAATCATCTACTTCTTGAATGGCCTGAGGCGGAGTACATTTTCAGCAAATTTATATTTTGCGTGAACTACTACTGTATGTTACTCACAGCTCTCCAGCTCTAACGTGCAGGTCTGTGTGTCCAGCGGGAACCGACTGAAGTCCATATTACATGCTGAAGTTACAGTCACCCTGAAATGCCAAAAACAACACACCATCAAACATGATTATGACAGCAGATTAAAAACTGCAAACATTCATGTTAAGGTTTGCAATGCTTTGTTCAAACATTTGTTTCGTATACTAGCGTAAATGGTGTTTGTTGTCCAAACCTGAGGCTGTAGAGCACATGCCCATCAGGATATACCCTGATCATGATGTTCTCCGTGGTGGTGTCGTGGATGAAGGACCGTTTGGAATGGACAAAGAACACATCAGGAACCCAGATTTTTTTCACCAAGCGACCATCGAAAGTCATGCTTTTATTGGTTTTACTGGGAAAAGACAATCGCTCATCCTTCCAGTAGTGTCTAAGGTACAGGGTCATGGTGAAGTCCTGTATGAAAAGTCCATTAATTAAATGTCAGGCTTATATACATGAATATATAAATGCTTTTTTTTAAAAAAGTAAATAAAATAGATGACAACAGAGCTTAGTGAGTTCAGTTCAATTCACAATTTTTTATATGAGGTTCAATGTGCACTTGCTGACCGGGCTTAATTTTAAAGGGATAGTTATTTATAGTCATTATTTACCAAAATGTTAACGGTAGCTACTAGGGATGTAACGATATTATTAACATCATGATATTGCGATAGCAAAACTGTCACAATATCATTGTGGTCACATGACGGTATGAAACAATAGTTCTTCCGGGCCAAAAATTTCAGTTTCTAAAATATGTTTAAACTCCTTATCCTAACAGAAAAGTCTTTAAAGTTGTGTCTTTGACAGTATCTGTCAAATAAACTAAAACCAAAAGCACAATATGGCTGAATTCCTTTATCAAATCTGTTCTCACTGTGCGTTTCAAAGCAAAGTGTGCACTTCGTTCAGGTGATCAGCTCGTGATCCGGTGTTTTGCACACCTCAGAACGGATCAGTTCACTGTTAATGAATTCAGTGAACTCGTTCATTGCATGTGCTGTGAGTTTAGCGCGCGTTTGGGAATGCAAGACCACTGTTACGCTTTATTTTCATGGCAGATGCTTACAGACTTTAATTAGATTTGTAGTGACAAGCATGTTTTCACTGAAGCTGGAGTTTTCCCTCAAAATAAAAGCTCTACTGCTGTTTCCGTCAAAATAAAAGCTTATAAGTGCAGTATGAATTGCTGACAGCTAGTGGTTTAAATGGACAACGTTACGTTATAATTTTATATATAATTTTATAAATATTTTTTCAAACTAGAAAGTAGGAAAAAAGTATTGTGATTGTGATTTCCCTACTGTAGTGTAAAGCAAAAATAATATACCTATGAAATATTTATTTTAATTTATTTTGCAGTGCAGTTGTTTTACAATATATGGCTATTACTGTCATTGTTGTTGTTGATATTATTATATTCTAATTTGTTTGGCTTCCTAAAACACCAGTATTTATGTTTATTTATGTAAATTAGACTGAGACAGTATACCACAGATAAAACAAGGACTGAGTCATCTTTAAAGTTCAGGTACAAGTCAATTCACTGACTTTTTCTGACTTAAGTTTTCTTTTCTTAGTTAAGAACATGGGCTGGAGCTCTTAATTTTTTAACTTTCAAAGTGCATTAGATAGAATAATTTAGCTTTAAAATGTACAAAATTTTCCTTTTTTCCCCCCCCCCAATTCTTAATTTGTCTTTTATATATATATATATATATATATATATATATATATACAGTGGTGTGAAAAAGTGTTGGCCCCCTTCCTGATTTTTTATTTTTTTGCATGTTTGTCACACTTTAATGTTTCAGATCATCAAACTAATTTAAATATTAATCAAAGATAATGCAAGTAAACACAAAATGTAGTTTTTGAATGAAGTTTTTTATTATGAAGGGAAAACAAAATCCAAACGCACATTGCCCTGTGTGAAAAAGTGAACACGTAATAACTGGTTGGTCCACCCTTAGCACCAACAACTGCAATCAAGCGTTTGCGATAACTTGCAATGAGTCTGTTACAGCGCTGTGCAGGAATTTTGGCCCACTCATCTTGGCAGAATTGTTGTAATTCAGCCACATTGGGGGGTTTACGAGCATTAACCGCCTTTTTAAGGTCATGCCACAGCATCTCAATAGGATTCAGGTCAGGACTTTATAGGCCACTCCAAAGTCTTCTTTTTGCTTTTCTTCAGCCATTCAGAGGTGGATTTGCTGGTGTGTTTTGGATCATTGTCCTGCTGCAGAACCCAAGTTCGCTTCAGCTTGAGGTCACGAACAGATGGCCGGACATTGTCCTTCAGGATTTTTTGGTAGACAGCAGAATTCATGGTTTCATTTATCACAGCAAGTCTTCCAGGTCCAGAAGCAGCAAAACAGCCCCAGACCATCACACTACCACCACCATATTTTACAGTTGGTATGATGTTCTTTTTCTGAAATGCTGTGTTACTTTTACGCCAGATATAATGGGACACACACCTTCCAAAAAGTTTAACTTTTGTCTCGTCAGTCCACAGAGTATTTTCCCAAAAGTCTTGGAGATCATCAAGATGTGTTCTGGCAAAACTGAGAAGAGCCTTTATGTTCTTTTTAGCAGCGTTTTTCGTCTTGGAACTCTGCCATGCAGGCCATTGAACACTGACCTTAACTGAAGCAAGAGAGGCCTGCAGTTCTTTAGATGTTGTTGTGGGGTCTTTGTGACCTCTTGGATGAGTCTTTGCTGCACTCTTGGGGTAATTTTGATCAGCTGGCCACTTCTGGGAAGGTTCACCACTGTTCCATGTTTTCGCCATTTGTGGATAATGGCTCTCACTGTGGTTTGCTGGAGTCCCAAAGCTCTAGAAATGGCTTTATAACCTTTTCCAGACTGATAGATCTCAATTACTTTTTTTCTTATTTGTTCCTGAATTTCTTTGGATCTCAACATGATGATTAGCTTTTGAGGATCTTTTGGTCTACTTCACTTTGTGAGGGGGGGGGGGGGGGGGGGGGCAATAGCCATTTAAAAATTGCATGTTGTGTTTACTTGTGTTATCTTTGATTAATATTTAAATTTGTTTGATGATCTGAAACATTAAAGTGTGACAAACATGCAAAAAAAATCATTAAGGGGACCAACACTTTTAATTGTATTGTGGCAGGAGGGACGAACAACAGACACAGTGGGTGTGGCGTCAGGCCTCGGAGAGGCTTTTATTAAACAGAAAATGAAAGAAAAAGTGTCCAAAGGGGAGATAACAGTGTCCAAATAAAAAGGGGGTCTGATGTCTTCGAGTGCTGGGGTTCCGTGAAGGAGGGGCAGTGTTCAGTAGGGAAGGGTCCAGGAAAGGGGCGGAGTCCGGCGGCTGCACGCGCTCCCCACTTGGGACCGGGGCGCTAGGGGCGGCGGCATCTTCCTGCGGCTTCGTCCTCCTGCGCCTCCGCGGCGCTTCCTGCGAGGAATTCTACGGCCCGGCATCCTGGCCCGTCGGCCGTCGCGGGTGCGGTCCTCTGCCGGACCACGGGTCCGGCAGCTCATCATCTGGCGGCGCTGGTTCCCTCTTCACCCCTTCCTGGACCCGCGAGGACACCAGCGTGCATGCACGAGGGAGAGACCGGTCTCCTGAGGAGAGGCGCACTCGGCATTTAAACAGCGGCGGTGATGAGGCTTCATTCCATTCACGTGTTCCTCATCACACGCCGCCAGCCCGGGATGTTTCCGCGCCCCTCCTCTCCCATACACACCCACTCCCGTCGGGAGCCTGGAGAAGGGCGGCGAATAAGGGACGGGGTGGTGATGATATTTAGGGGGGAGGCAGCCGACTCGTCACAGTATATATTGCAAGAAATATCATCATGGACTTCATATTGCAATATTAGCACACCGTGAAATTTTGATATTGTTACATCTCTAGTAGCTACCATTAACTATGGTTGGTTACCAGCATTCTTCAAACTAGTTTCTTCTGTGTTCAACAGAGGAAAGAAACTCATACAGGTTTGAAACGAGTGAAGGATGAGTAAATCATGACATTTTTATTTTTGGGTGAACTGTCTCTTTAGGAACAATAGAGGGTTAATGGAAAATAATTGTTAATATTTGATTTAATAAAATATGTTTAGTATATAAATAGCTCATTAATGGTTAACAAATAAAATTTTTAAAAAGGTTTTTCTGCTTCCAAGCTTAAAACAAAAAAACGCTTTCTTTGTGGGTGAATATGTGTAGATGTCCAATATATTCACTGAACTGAACATTTGTCACCTTTAATTCTACATGCGTGGGTTTGTTTCTGTTTGGCTAGCCGACATGACAGTGGTCTTGTTACTAATACCATCTGATCACGTGATCTCAACCATGACTGATGGAGAATAAAACAGCATAGTGTGCACTTTTAACAGAGAAGATACTGTTGATGTGGTTACAAAATAAATTAGCTTAGTCTGATTTAAACCTGAAATAAATAAAAAAAATCTGTTGACTTGCATTTCCAAACTGTTTAAAGCCTTGTGAAATATTACCATCTGTTGGCATTACTGAGGGATGTCAGCATTTTTACCCGCCTTCATTAAAGCGGATGGACTGATCCTGATTGGCTGATTCTCTGTGATGTCACTGCATAAACCTCTTGGATTATCCTCTAGCATGTTATGTAAGATCAAATCCACGCACAGTCGTAAACATCGGCACTGATATGATAATTAAAAGCATATCTAGATACGTCTCTGATGCTTTCAGAAGGAAATGTTAATCACAAATGCTGAGATCCATATATAATCCATGCAATTTCCCTGATGACATTTGGACTACAAGTAGCCTACTTTAATGTTAATAATCACATTTTCATTACAATAATGGGCAAAAATCATACACTATTTTAAATTGCGAAGTATGTATGCAATCATTCTTAATGTGTTGAGTTTAATAATGATGACTTTGGTTTTAAAAAATGTCCATGAAAGAAAGATTTTAATTAGGCTAGTGTTTTGTTAGTATTTGTTTGTTTGTTTGTTGTGGCATTATGTTTTTATGCTACTGGGCATGACAACAATGCAAAGCAAACGTGAAAGTCTTGATGGCTTAATTTTCTTTGTGCAAAAGTTGTAGTTTTTTTTATTACTGAAATATGCTTTGTATTATAATGAACAATTCAATTCAACCACTGACCAAATAATTAAACTTTTCTTACCATATCTACTTCTGAGATACTGTCCAAGCTCTCTACCTGTACATCCACACCTACTGGTACTGCTGGACCTAAAGGAAAATAACAGTATTACTTTTAAGAGTATTTTTTTTTTCTTATAATGTGCATTTTTACATTTAAAGAAGCTATTTACACTCCTACCACATAAATGACAACATATAGGCATACTATGAAAGCAGAAATCCATGGCAAAAAGGTACAAAAGCTGTGAAGAATTTTCAATTTATTTTCAATTTTTTTACTTATTGTTTTCATTTTAATTTTAGTTAAATTTTTAGTTGTATTTTTGTGTTTATTATTGTTAAGAATTTTACAGTTTTTTACGATTGTTTACACTCTAAAATAAACATTTCCACACAATTTGCAAAATTCTACTCCAAGGAGCAAAACACCGCCACAGATTTGCACAACATTACACACAATGTCTGCTTCACTCTTTTTGCAAAACATTACACACAGTGATTTGTAAAACTCTACACACATTTCAACACCTTAGACACAGATAAGGATTGTGAGGTTACTTCCTTGTCATTACAAAGCCCCGGATTGCCAATGACCACACTAATGAACAAATTGGATAAACACATCCACAAGGTGTGGAAGCACACATGTGCTAATTTGAAAACGCAGCACTCAGGTGTGCTATAAAAGGCAGCAGGTGAGTTCACCTGTATTCATCAAAAATGGAAGGAGCTAGAAGAAGAGTGAGAATGAGAGGGGGAGCTCAAAGAGGAGAAGAAGAAGGTAGAGTAGGAGGCCCAGGTAGAGGAAGAGGAGAAGGAGGTAGAGGAAGAGTGAGAATGAGAGGGGGAGCTCAAAGAGGAGAAGAAGAAGGTAGAGTAGGAGGCCCAGGTAGAGGAAGAGGAGAAGGAGGTAGAGGAAGAGGAGGTAGAGGAAGAGGCCTAGGTAGAGGAAGAGGTAGAGAAGGACTTGAAGAGTTGATAGAACCTGAACAAAGAAGACGAGGACCAAATTTGACTCAAGAAATCCGTGCAACACTTATTGACCATGTTATCAACCATGGACTGACAATGATGGAAGCTGGACAAAGAGTTCAACCAAATCTCAGCAGAAATACTGTTGCGTCAGTAATTCGGACATTTCATCGAGAAAACAGGTAAGCTAACCACACAGTACATTGAAACTTAAGCTTGCTGTACTTATCATCAATATTGTTTAATGTGACATTTGACAGTAGGCTGCATGTGTATTTTTTTATATATACAGTATATTTTTCACATAGGATTGAGGGTCGAGGACACCAAGGTGGAAGGGGCCCTATGTTCACCCGCGCACAAGAGGCCGCCATTGTGAACATGGTTCTGGCCAATAATTGTATCAGGCTGCGAGAAATCCAAGCCAATATCATCAACGATGACCATGTTTTCAATAACATCCAACGAGTCTCTCTGTCAACATTAGCTCGAATCCTCAAGAAAAATCAAGTACACATGAAGCAACTGTATCGGGTACCATTTGACAGAAATTCAGAGAGAGTGAAACATCTGCGCACTGAGTATGTGGAGGTGTATTGTTCATTTTACTGCTATGGTGTGGTATTGTGCACTGCTCATAATGTTCTGGCACAAAAAAAAAAAGTACAATAGATATTGAATAGCATCCTATTGTCTTTTACTGTGTTTCAGAGAGTCTTGCAAATGGATGCAGAACAAATTCAGCATGAATTTATATATGTGGATGAGGCTGGATTTAACCTTGCAAAAACACGAAGACGAGGGAGAAATGTAATTGGACACAGGGCAATCACCAATGTGCCAGGGCAGCGAGGGGGTAACATCACCCTCTGCGCTGCTATCACACAAAATGGGGTCCTCCACCACCATGCAAATCTGGGACCCTATAATGCAAATCTAATACTCGCATTTCTTGACAGATTGCACGAGATTGTCACAGCATTAAACCAAGTGGACCAGATGCGGTACATTGTCGTTTGGGACAATGTCTCATTCCATCGGGCTGCTCTGGTCCAGAATTGGTTCCATGATCACCCTGAATTTGAAGTCTTATTCCTTCCCCCATACTCCCCCTTCCTGAATCCAATCGAAGAGTTTTTTTCAGCATGGCGGTGGAAGGTATACGACTTGCGGCCCTATGACCGTTTGCCCCTCATTCAGGCCATGGAGCAGGCATGTGATCAAATCGAAACAGCTTCTGTGCAGGGGTGGATTCGTCACTCAAGGCGATTCTTTCAACGGTGCCTTGCCAATGAAGACATAGCCTGTGATGTGGATGAAATCTTATGGCCTGATCCAGCCAGACGGAGAGATGAGGAATAGTTACAGTATTTGTGTTGCTTTTTTTTTCCAGAGTCAAACTGTATGTACTTCATGCAGTAATTTTTATTTGTCTACAGATTTAATTTGTTTGATTTCATTGTTGGTTGATTACTGTAACTGATTATGGTAAGAAATATTGTATTTCTTGAATTGAAATAAATACTTGAAATATTCAGTCTGCAGCATCAGTGTTGTGTTGTGCAGTGCTTGGTAAGTATATAGTAGGCCTATTTGTGTACATTCTCCCTATATCTCAAACTAATTATGAAGAATGTTGTGGGTTTGTCACTATTTTGTTTTGTCATCGAAATTATCCCTTACATAACAATGTCTGCCCAAAAATCTAGCACATGCTACTTCCTAAAATTAGTTTTTTTTTACAAATGTGTTTTTTATTTATCACAGCAGTGTGAAACTGTCTGCAATAGTGTCTGATCATTGAGGACTGTGTTGGTTAAATGAAAACTAATAGCATTTTCACAAATATGTGTATATGTTTTGACTGAAATGTGTATGTTTTGACTGAAGTGTGTCATTTTGCAAACAATCTAGGAATTCTGCAAATTGAGTGTGGTATTTGGATAATTGTGATTATATTTTGAAAAAAAGAACCCGGTTTTCAAAATTGTGTGTAAACAATTGAAAAAAACTGTAATATATACAGTTAAAGTCAAAAGTTTGTTCAATTTGCAGTTCCAAACTTGCAGAATCTGCAAATTGTTAATTATTTTACCAAAATAAGAGGGATCATACAAAATGCATGTTATTTTGTAGGGATGCACCGATACGAATCGGCCGATAATGCTTGCGCGTTTTGTCAGTAAAGCCGGTTCTGTAATCAGCGGTAAATGCCATCAGGTGCGTGATTTCATGTTGAGCCGTATATACTACACACAGCCGTTGTTTACCGTCGAGCTGCGCAAATCAATGTTCATTATCAGCGTGAATGTGCGCAGCTCGTCAGTGAACAACGGCTGTGTGTAGTATATACGGCTCAACGTGAAATCACGCACCTGATGGCATTTACCGCTGATTACAGAACCGGCTTTACTGACAAAACGCGCAAGTGATCGGCCGATAAGGATCGGTGCATCCCTATTATTTTGTTATTTAGTACTGATCGGAATAAGATATTTCACATAAAAGACATTTACAAATAGTCCACAAGAGAAAATAATAGCTGAATTTATAAAAATGACCATGTTCAAAAGTTTAAATATACTTGATTCTTAATACTGTGTTGTTACCTGAATGTTCCACAGTTGTTTTTATTTGTTGTTGTTTAGTGATAGTTGTTCATGAGTCCCTTTTTGGTTTTTCAGCATTTTTGTATATTTGAACAATGACTGTATGATTTAGAGATCCATCTGTTCACACTGTAGACTCATATGCAACTTTTAAGTTCAAAAGTTCAAATGCTCACTGATGCTCCAGAAGAAAACACAATGCATTAAGTGAAAACTTTTTTTTAAATTTGAAGATTAGGGTAAAAATAACTTTTTTGTCTTCTAGGAAACATGTAAGTGTCTTTTGTAGCTTCTGAAGGGCAGTACTAATTTCTCTAATTTGATATTTACGCAAATTAAGAAAAATGTGCACATCCTCATTCCATTCAAAAGTTTACACCCCTGGCTCCTAATGCATTGTTTTTCCTTCTGAAGCATCAGTGAGCATTTTAACTTTCTGTAGTCAGTCTGCCTTCTCAATTAAAGCCTCGAAAGAATGGAATGACATCCCAACGTCAGTTAGAGAATTAAATAGTTAAAATGAATTTCGTTCTTCTTTTAGAACTTGGCTTTTTAGTATGCAAATATGTCAACATTAATTTTTTTTTTTTTTGTGTGTTGGAAATTGTGGGGTTTGTTGTGTTATGTTATATTTTGTTATGTTTTGATTAAATTGTTGTATTTGCATTGTATTTTTAGGTTGCCTGTTGTACATCTGGCCTAGGACTGCAGATGAAAATTAGCCTTTTGGCTAACTCTGGCATATTTTGACTTGTCATGTTAATATGCATTGTCCTTGTAATAAACTAAACTTAAACTTAATAGTTGCATATGAGTCTATCAGTTGTCCTCGGTGTGAAAAGATGGATCTCAAAAATCATACAGTCATTGTTGAAATGGGTTAAAATACACAAAAATGCTGGAAACCAAAGAATTTGTGGGAACAGCCTGAAGAACAGCAGGCAGTTTAACTATTCAGGACAAACAAGAGACTCATGAACAACTATCACTAAATAAAAACACACAGCTTTGGATCATTCAGGTAACAACACAGTATTAAGAATGAAGGGGGTGTAAACTTTTGAACAGGGTCATTTTTATAAATTTAACTATCATTTTCTCTTGTGAACTCTATGTAAACACCTTTTATGTGAAATATCTTATTCAGGTCAGTACTAAATAAACAATAACATGCATTTTGTATTAGTGGTAAAATAAATAACATTTTGCAGGTTTACAAAAAAGGGGGATGTACATTTTTTGACATCAACTGTATTTAAACTGTGTTGGGCTGAAACTAGCAAAAACACTTGCGTCACTTCTGGTGTCGCATTGTCCGGGGTGTATTATAGGGGCCTTATAGCTGTGTCTTCTTCACCATCACCTGTGTGTACAATGACCATCTGAGGACCGCAGTGATTTACTCACCAAGAAATTTGGTACGTTTTGGTACATTTAGTGAGAGATTTTTGTCTTGGCACTAATGTGTCAGGTTTCTCATCCCTGTAGGCTGTATCACTGCCGTTTCTGATCAGGCCTAAGGCTATATAGTCAACAGATTTGATGATGATGGAGTACAGTTGTAAACTGTGAGTTCTAGGGGTGAGAATCAGTGAAGATGATTTCTGACTTCCCGTTTTGACTGCATAGGAAAATACTGCATAGGAAATCCCAAATCCTTTTCAAGCCTGAACCCGACTTTGAAAAGGCGAGGACATAGTTATTTTTGTAGTCGACCTTATTGCATATGAATTTGTATGAGTTTTCCTTTCAGATGCAACAATTATGGATGGAGAATATTTAACCCTCTATCATGGTACACATTATGTTCTAACCATGAAATATTTTTTCGCATAAGTTTTTACTACATGAATAGCTTTGATTATGCAAATCAAAACAATTTTTTGAAAAAAAGATTTTGGGGGGTATTTGGAAAAGGTTGCCATATGGCAACAGTGTACCACATTGGAAAATGGCCAAAAATTTCGAATCTTTTCAATTCAAATGCACATTTTCTTTTAGAAATTGATGCATCCAATCTTAATTTCTATCAAAATCTGTCTCACACACACATGCAGACACAAACACACTTATCGTTACGGTCACTGAAGGCTTACTCATCCTCATTGTCATCACATGGGAGAGCCAACTCTGCACTCTTCCCATTGCCCTTTCTATTAAATATTGCTGTATCGATTTATTGAAAAGAATAAATAATTGTTGTTAAATTGTTGCCATATGGCAACTCTGTACCATAGAGGGTTCAATAAATCATGTAATGTGATTTGCTAAGGTTTGCGGGTAATTTACAGATATTTGCTATTTTAGTTGGTAGAATGTGTTGGTTATTATGAAAATAATTAGGGGTGCATTTCCTGAAACCCTCTTAATGCTACATCATTCTTAAGTTTTAACTTAAGCTACTTATCATTAATAGGTGTTTCCTGAAAAGTTCTTAGTTAAGTATGCCTTCTCTAAATCATATGTTCGTAAGGTTGCTCTGGACCACTCTTAGTCTTATCATTGTTGACCGTTCACTCCACTTGTTTACATCTCATTCAATAAAAATCAACCAAATTTCAGAAACTTCCCAGGCTCAAATTTTTGATTTTGCTAATATTTTTTTCTGAAGAAAGATAGATAGGTATGATGATGAAAGCCAAAATATTAAATGTCATGGATGAATATTTACTGAGTAATCCACTATTTTGTAGAGGGGGGTCAAAATGGCACTTTTTTTACCTGAGATTCAAAGCCAAATTACAGGGGGTAAAAATGACATAGAAAATTAGAAAGATGGCAGCATCATAATGTTATTTTTACACAGAGATTGGTAGGTCTGTTAGTAAATGTTGTTAACTTTAACAATCTTTGTTGCATTATGTGCCAACAGTGACCATTCAAAAATGGGAAAACTGCATTTCAATTTTTTTCCAATGTATTTGCATGCCGTAACTCAAGAAGTGTGAAAGATATCTTAATGCCCTTTTAGATATTAGATATTTTAGATATTTCTTTTGGCATCTTCATTTTTAAGGCCCTATATGGTTTGCGTCTAGAGATACTAAAATTAAAAAGTACACATTTTCAGTGGTCAAAAACCAAACGTGGGTCAATTTGCAAAAATATGATACTTCTTTTCTTTTAAAGAGGAGTGTCTGAAGAACAAATAATGTTTAAACTAGAGATGTATCTCGTTTCCTTCTGCCAAAACAACTGAATTAAACATACCAATCTGAGTGCCATAAATATTCTTTTTCCAAAGTTTGCATGCCTGTAACTCAAGAAGTATTAAAGATTATAGTTCTTAATAAATCTATATTTTCAAGGCCCTACATCATTCAGTCCCAAAGATATGGGGGACTCAATGCAGCTCCATATTCAGATTTTTAAATATTCCATTTTCCCCATTTTTGAATGGTCACCGTTGGCACATAATGCAACAAAGATGGCTAACGTTTTTGCTAACAGACCTACCAATCTCTGTGAAAAAATGACATTATGATGCTGTCATTTTTCTGAAGTCATTTTTACCCCAAAATTTTTACAATTTGACTTGGAGTGAAAATTGCCATTTTGACCCCTACAAAATAGTGGATTACGCAATAAATATTAATCCATGCCATTTAATATTTTGGCTTTCATCACTATACATGTCTATCTTTTCTTTTCTTTTTTTTTTTGAAAAAAAAAAAAATAATAATAATACTATAAAAATTAAAAAAATTCAGCCGGGGAACTCTAGTTGAATTAACAGGGAATGACCCAAATTTAATTCTGAAGTTGTAATATGCCCACTGTTCAATTAGGCTTAAAGTGTTTTCATGCAAAAAATAAAACTGTCACTACACTGACGGTTGTTAGCTTTTTAATTATATTATCCATAGGTACAACAGCTGGCAAACCATTAGTAAAGACTTAGGAGTCTATAAAAAGGGAATGACTGAGGTGGAGAGTTTGCTCAAACTATGGCAGCGATACAGCGAATAGTTGTGCTAAATCAAAAGTGTTGCACACTATTTAATCTATGATATGTCGAGACAAACTCCACAGAGCTACCCCCTCAGTTTAAGGAATAGTTTGTGGAACACACCTAGAAAAGGTATCTTTAGTTAAGGTATACCTTTATAGTCTTCGTAGCGTGCTAAGAGACAACGTTATGGGGAAAGGCACCCCTGGCATCGGTGTTCTTAAATCTTTTCACTCTCATCAGCGTTTTTTTTATAAAATTGCACTCTAAAGCTAACTTGACCTGTGCAACTGGATGCATAAGAAATTACAAAACTCAAAATAGCGTACATTCTGCCAGTTACACCAAAAATGATCAAAAACACAGCTCTTCTGCTTTTTCCTTGGAGGTCTTTGGCTTGAGAAATGAGTTCTCTGCAGACATTCAGGTTTCTGTTAGGCTGACGCATTGCAGCAACTCGGTTCTCGTTGAGAAGAGATTTGCAACCTTAAACTGCAAAGCTTGTTATCCGGTGAATGCACATTTGCGAGAATTTTCTGGCTGTGTCTTTGTAGTCACGACCAACAGTTAAGAAAAAGGGCTTCAATTCCAAACTTGTAAACAATAGATTCGACATTTGGGAACTTGTTTGGAATTTCCAAAAGTGTTTATCAATTGTAGATGATATCCAGTATACAAGCCACAAGAAATAAACACAAGCAGAACTTGCAGCGTTATCACTGCTCTCCTGAGAAACAACTACATTTTCAAGATGAAGCTCCCACAGGGATCGATGTTCAAGTTGTGAATTTGAATCTGACTGCTGTGATAATGAGGACTTAGAAACATTCTGAAGAAGTAAGAAGCAAAAGCAATGTGCAAATTAGAAAAGCCTTCACAACATCAGCAAGTAATTGAACACCCCAGTGGGCGCTTCTGGTTTAATTAACAGGAAGTGTAACTTCAGCCATCCAGATATTGCCTAGAAAAGGGTCAATCCTCAAATCTCTGCAGGAACAATGAGACTTGAAAGAGAATACATACCAGTGTGAGCTACAGATATCAGAAACTGATAACACAGATAAGATGTGGGAAAGGATTTTGACATAAAAAAAATATGAGAAAGATTTATTATAAAGCAACATGTGTGGCAGTGTGCACACATCATGCCTGGTTATCTAAAAAATCATGATCAAAATATTCTTTATTATTGGTTTAAAAGCATGTAAACAGAGTTAGAGATTGTCATATGTTTCACATTATTTTCACATGATAAATATTAAAATGTTGATTCATAAAAACGAAATATTTCAGTATCTCTTGTGTGAAATTTCCATTTATTGCTATTATTTTAAACACAAGAATTAATTTTCCCAGACTTAAATAAAAATAGTTACTCTACTTGTGTCAGTGAAGAGCTTGAAATTAAACATGTACTGTAGATAATCACTTGATGTTTGAGAAAAGTGTTTATTGTGCATAATTTACAAACAAATTTTGTCAAATTACTCAAATGTAGAAATATTTAAGATATTTGAGTCATTCTATGAAATTTTTTCCCTAGCTTAACAGAAATACTACATTTAAAAAACACTTCAGGGTTACAATTTCTTTATATTTTAAAATGAAACAATATGTTATTTGAACAATTACATTATTATATATATATATATATATACATTATTAATTATAAATGGCATAAAAAATGCTGAATAAACATTATAAAATATATAATGAAAGTAGTGGTCCCCTGGAGTTGTGTCACTGGTGTTATTGTTTTAAAAAAAATCACACTGACATCAATTGACTTCCTATTTATTTCTATTTTCTGAAGATCTATGAAGAAAAGCCTATGATAAGTCCCTTGTCCCTTTTCAGTTATTTGAAATTTTCTTATTTATCTCATGATTTCATATGAAGCTTTTAGTTGAGGTCATTGGTATGACCTACTTTATTGTTAGGGAATTGTATACAAATAAAATACATAATTTAGTGAGTATATAAATTGTGACTGGTGTCACCTTACTTATGGGAAACACCAGTTAAGATCAGTATGTCAGGTATTATGTATCTCATTGTGATTCATTGTGGTGTTACTTTGTTTTTGTCTGTCACATTAAATAAATAAAACATAATTTTCTTATTTATTGCATTTTCATAATTTTTCTGTAACTCTGAGTACATGTGCTGGAAAAAAACCTTCTATATTGCCAAAGAAGTAAGGTAACACCAGTGACAAAAACAAAGGTATAAATAAATGCACAAAATAGATTTATGTGTACTCATAAAGTCAAAAGGCAAAGTCAAAAAAAGTTTAAAAGAAATAAATTTGTAACACATCTTGTCATACCAAAAGTGTGTATTTCATACCATTTGTATTTGCATGAAATTCTAGCTTATTTTTATTATTTGTATTAAATTTCTAGCTATACATTTTGCCTTAACAATACAACGTACTTGAAATCAGTCCACTTTTTTTTTTTTTTTTCAAATTTGTCATACAAAGAAAAGTAGAAATGCCCATAACTGGCTGGAATGGAGCAATGACTAAAATGACAAAATCTTCTGCAAGTGCTTTCCACTGTTAGATACACTGTTACAAATTAAGATTTTAGAAGAGTTTGTTTTCTAAAGTTGACAGGTGAGCCTATGACGGGTTTTGTAACTTTAACCACAGTATTCTGCATAGTCACAGCACCTATTCTTGCAAATAATCGCTTTATGAAACTATGCATATAACAAATTTTAAACTCCAGTGTGAATATTAATTGTATCAGAAAAGCTTTATAAATTTGATGTTTTTAATAAACAATAAGGGGAAAATTTGCATATAAAAATAGTCTACAGTACGAGATGTCAGTATATTTGGAACATGCACACACAAACACACACACACACACACACACACACACACACACACACACACACACACACACACACACACAGATTTTACCCGCAAATGCTGGTCTCATAGTGAAGTCATGATCATCAACACGCAGCAGATGGTCCGATTTCACCTGATGCGTCTTAGTTTCATCCAGCATCTTCTTAAAAAGTGGGCTGCAAAACAACAACTCAGCACTTCAGGCACTTCAGTGTAGTCTCATCCAAACACAGATGTCTCAGTGAGCACATCTACTCCATTGTGAATTTGCTCTAAAGTTCTTTTATAATGCTTATTCACCAATCGATCTTCCAGTTGAGGCAAAAGTTACCTATTTAACAGTAATAATTCACTGTTATTTATTTATTATTTTTATGCACACTACTAGTATATAGCAGTTTTATCCAAAATTTAGGTCCCACTTTATATCAGGTGTCTTTAAATACTATATATTTAATAATAAAATAATGAATTGTTAGGGGCAGGTTTGGTGGCATGGTTAGGTTTAAGGTGTAGAAGTACAGTGATTAGTGTAATAATAGATGTAACTACAGAAATTAATAACAGATGTAACTTTCAAATTTCAGTACAATGTAAAAACATGTATGTACACAATAAGTACACTGTATGTGCAAATGATTACTTTAAATGTTAGTGCACACTTAATATAAAGTGGGTCCATAGAAATTGAATGATTGAATGATTTGTTTTGACAATTATTGAAATTGTGACAATTCATAAAATTTATTCTTTTCTGACAAAAAAAGTTTTTTCCTAAAATGTGAACAGTTTTGTTGCCACACAGTTAGTTCACCAAATGTTTCTCAGATTCAGTTTTGAAAGTCAATTTGTCTGTAAGCACAAACTGTATCTTAAAGCCTTGACTGATGAAAAATGACAGTTCATAACACTAAATGTTTACAGTTAATTACCTTTAAACTGGAATGTCATTTAGTTGTCACTGCAGGGTTGGTTTTCATAAAGAGAACTTTTTAAACCCTTAAACTGCCTACTGAACCTATATTTTGGAAGTTTTCGGAGCAGAATTAAAACTATAAAACAATTATGATACAGAACATTGGCTAATTTATGAATAAGCAAAAATATAAAAGGACACATCAAAATATCACTATTTTGCCAAGACAAAAAGTAATTAGCCTAAAGCAATTTAGCCTTTTTAGCCAAAGACGTTGGTTATTCTTTGTGACAACTATCCCCGCTCTCCCATGGTGTCTGTTTTCATATTAACTTATTCTGCGCAACAGACTACTAAAACAAACAAACACGACATGCCAATAATAACATGGTTCCATCTCATTGTTGTTCTCTATGTGCACTTTCCCACCGCCTTACATTAAAACAACAGAGATTGAAATAATAAGCTGAAACAGTGTGACACTTACGTTCCGTGTTTGTGATCTTTTACAGATGTTCTCTTGAGGCTGTGCTTCATCTTCCCGCACTGACCGCACATACTCGCGCACAACAGAAGAAAAACAGATTTTATAAAGTGAGACATTGTGAAGGAAAGACTACAGTCATCCGCGCTGGAGAGCATCTCGTCGCATCATCTTCTGGCCAGCTTTCATTCAGAGTGAAGTTAGTTCTGCAGTGCGCTGAACGCTGGAGCTGAACGCGCGCGCTCTGATTGGTCCCGCTGCTCCCGCACACTGCGATTCCATCGATACATGTAGTCATTTTACCGCTCCGAACGCGTTTTTAAATATTAACTATTTCAACTCAACACAATGATTTTGCTTAATCAGGTTTTTAATTGAGTCTTTGTATTTTAAATTGCTTGTTTTTTAAGGTTACAGTATGCATGTAGCATGTGATCATAAAACATAACAATCTAAAGGCTTATGCGTACAGTTGAGGTCAAAAGTTTACACCCCCTTTCAGAATCTGCAAAATGTTAATTACTTTATCAAAATGCATGTTATTGTTTATTTAGTACTGACCTGAATAAGATACTTCACATAAAATGTGTACATATAGTCCACAAGAAAAAAGTTGAATTTATAAAAAATTACCCTGTTCAAAAGTTTACATCCCCTTGATTGTTAATACTGTGTACTTACCTGAATGATCCACAGCTGTGTTTTTTGTTTAGTGATAGTTGTTCATGAGTCCCTTGTTTGTCCTGAACAATTAAACTGCTTGCAGTTCTTCAGAAAAATGCTTCAGGTTTCACAAACTCTTTGGTTTTCCAGCATTTATGTGTATTTGAACCCTTTCTAGCAATGACTGTATGATTCTGAGATCCATCTTTTCAAACTGAGGGACTCATATGCCACTATTACAGAAGGTTTAAACGCTCACTGATCCTCCAGAAGAAAAAAAAAACGATGATTAAGAGCTAGGGGTGAAAACATTTGAACAGAATGGAGATGTATACATTTGTCTTATTTTGCCTAAATATCATATTTTTTCATTTAGTATTGCTTTTCAGAGGCTACAGAAAATACATACGTGTTTCCTAGAAGACAAAATTAGTTGAATTAGGTTAATAATTTACCCTTATCTTCAAATCCAAAAAGTTTTCACCCCCACGGCTCTTAATGCATGTTTTCGAATAAACAAAAATGCTGAAAAACCAAAGAATTTGTGGGACCTGAAGGATTTTTCTGAAGAACAGCAGGCAGTTTAACTGTTCAGGAGAAACAAAGGACTCATGATTTTTTTTAAATAGACATCGAAGTGGATTTGAAGGAAAGCCCAATTGTTCCTTCTTTGGAGTTTCAGTAAAGCATCCCTGAAGTTCTCCATTTATTTTGGTCTGTAGATATCCTTCAGTGTAAGTCTATAGAATTTTTTTAACCTGTTCAGGCAACAATCTGAAAAAACTTAGACATGTAACAGCACACCATGCCACACAATTTAGGGGACCATTATATCCTCAACATAAATGCTGCAGGGACAAGTTGCATTACTTGTTTAATATTAATACTTCAATGCTGCTAAGTGCTTCCTCTGCAAGTGAAAAGAGCAAACAGTTATGGGTTGAATCAAGTTTATTGCATTATTTGTCCATTTAAACATTAAGCTATAGAAACTATGGGTTGTGGATTAAGGAAGTAAAACAGATGATGATGTTTTAAATGTCTATCTACATACGGCCAACATCGATTTTGTCTACAGCACTGATTCATGTATGTAATGCGTCTATATTTAAATTCCAGAGTTTTAAGATATAGGTACTAGTAAAAAATAAAAATATTATAGTCATAACTTGTTGAATGTTTTCTGAAAATTAGCAGTTCATTCACAGACATCACCATTTCTCTATGTGCATATGTTTTTTTTTTAACTGTTTAAAAGTAAATATTACAACCATGCCTACATTATTACAGCATTTTTAAAGTACGCAAATATTTAATTCTGAGACAGACAAATACACTTCAGAAGCACATCAGACGAAGTCTGCACTTTCTATAGGTCTCAGGTTTTTAATTTCAGTCTAAGATCAAATTTTGTACACGTATTTGTAACAATAGTTGTTTTGAAATGCATTATTTGGGGAGCATTAAATAACCAATATATTGTAGGATCTGGAGGAAATCAAACATGTCTTGGTCATATTTCACCCCCAAATTAAATTTAATTTGATGAACTATATTTTGCATAAAGAAAACCGAAACATTGCACCCAAATTCTTTTTTTTATGCATCTCATTACAGTAATGTGTCCAGATGGGCTGCTTTTTTAAAAAATAAAATGTTCTTAAATTAAAAGGCAGTACAAATACCACCATGACGCATAAATACTTTACAGTTAAAATAGTATATATATATAATTACTGTATTAAGAACACATTACAGTAATAAGAATATATTTATTTCAGTGGAATAATTGTAATGAAAGTTACAAAACAATGCAAAAAAAATCTTAATGGTCCAAAAAACAGTCTTAACTGTCTTTCTGTAAAATATCATTTAGCATTTTTTATTTTTGGGGATAAAATCAGACCCTGACATGTTCTTGACAAGTGTACCGAGATTTGCCCCTTCAGGTTTTGTTCTGCGAATACATCCATAAATCCTTTCCCCTTTTTCCCCTTCTGAAGACACAAAGCTCTGTCCAGGAAAAACAAACTTACATCCTGTCCTATGAGACCGAGGGTGAGCTGGATTTGGAAGTGGGCAGAACGACAGTGGTGGTTTTCAAGTGCTGTAGGAAGAGTTCATAGCTCGTAATCAAACTTATACTCGTGGGCCAAATAGATTCTGCGGAAAATGAGCGCAGCTAGTGCAAGTGTTAGGAGAACGATGAGGACAGCCGAGCCTGTGTGACTGGCGTCCTGCGGGGGGAGCTGGGCAGCGGGGGATGCCGTGAACGCGGGGTATCTTGGGGACTGGGTCTGGTTCTGTGAGCGCCGCTGACGTGGACTCGGAGCTGCTGGAACAGAGGGATCCTCACTCGATGTCTGAGGAGCTACAAATGATGATTCACTCTAGACCAGGAGAAAGAGACCAAAGGCAATGAATGAGAGTCAATGAAACACACTCTAGTCAATGAAAATCTACCAGTTTCATCTTCACTAAGTATGATCAGGAAATGATGAAAGGCACCATTGCGAGAGTGTAGGAGTGTTTGTCCCACCTGCTCAGCTGATGTCGTGTCGTCTGTGTCTCTCTCTGCTGAAGTTGAGCTCTCACTGTTACTGGAAGCCGCTGCCACTGCTGCCGCTGCTGCTGAACTGCCACTGTCTGTGGCCGATGAGCTGGAATCAGCCTGATGAACAAGATTTTTCACTATAAAATTATCTGAATTGGGACGTAAATGTGCTTAATTGTCATGACTCATGAAAATTGTCACAATGCAAAATCTTACTGGTTCTATACTGGCTTAAGGCATGACACGAACAGGCAATAATGCTGTTTTTCATGTACTGGTCAGTTTTGAGATATACTGTCAAGCCCGAAATTATTCATACCCCTGACTCAAAGTTACTTTTATTCAACCAGCAAGTTTTGTTTTGTTTTTTTTAATTAGAAATGACACAGATGTCTCCCAGAAGATAATAAGACGATGTACAAGAGGCATCATTGTGGAAAAAATTATTACTCATCTTTTATTTACATTTGAACAAAACATGGCATGTCCTAATTCATACCCTTCTCAATAATCAATAGAAAAGCCTTTTTTGGCTATTACAGCAATCAAACGCTTCCTATAATTGCTGACCAGCTTTTTGCATGTCTCCACTGGTATTTTTGCCCATTCATCTTTAGCGATGAGCTCCAACTCTTTCAGGTTGGAGGGTCTCCTTGCCCATCACCCTGATCTTTAGCTCCCTCCACAGATTCTCAATTGGATTTAAGTCAGGACTCTGGTTGGGCCACGGCAAAACGTTAATGTTTTCGTCTGCTAACCATTTCTTCACCACTTTTGTTGTGTGTTTTGGATCGTTGTCGTGCTGAAATGTCCACTGGTGCCCAAGGTCAAGTTTCTTTGCAGACTGCCTGATGTTGTTGTTGAGCATTTTGATGTATTGCTCCTTTTTCATGGTGCCATTTACTGTAATTAGGTTCCCTGGTCCACCGGCTGAAAAACACCCCCAAAACATTAGGTTCAAACCACCATGTTTGACAGTGGGGATGGTATTCTTAAGGTTGAAGGCTTCTCTTTTTTTACGCCAAATGAAGGCTATGTATTTTTTAATAATACTGTAGCCACTAGAACTTCAAAACATTTAGATATGGTCTTATAGTCCTTTCTTGACTTGTGAGCAGCCACAATGCGCAGCCGCAGGTCCTCAGTGAACTCCTTTGTCTTAGCCATGACTGTCCACAAACCAACAGCAGAGAGCTTTTGTTTTTCACCTGTTGAGTTGATTAAAATAGCTGTTCCCAATGAATCAGGGTAATTGGGATGCTTTAGAACAGCGTGGACTATTTAGAATGGTATAGAACTTTGGATTTTCCCATAGACTGTGACAGTTTGCAAAGGGTATGAATAATTTTGGACATGCCACTTTTTGTTCAAATGTAAATAAAAGCTGAGAAATATTTTTTGCCACAATGATGCCTCTTGTACATCGTCTTATTATATTTTGGAAGAAGCCTGTGTCATTTACAGTCAAAAAAAAAACTTGCTGGTTGAATAAAAGTAACTTTAAGTCAGAATTTGCCAGGGGTATGAATAATTTCGGACTTGACTGTAAGTGTCTATTTGATTGCACTTTTATCTCTTTGCGTCTGTAGATTTCAATTACAAAACATACATTTAAAGGCTGTTTTCTCAAAATTATTTTTTTTTTACCTGCATTAACCAAAAAACTCAAAGTTACAAAGGTGTTTGTGCATATATCATTCACCTGATTTTATACAGCATTTTATTCCTGGAAACATTGTTGTTTTTAATTACTATTCAAATTATTACTTATTTTCTGGAATTTTGAACCTGGCTTTATCCAATGTTCAGATTTCCATTCTGGAAATGTATGCAAATGAGTCTGTATTTAAGTAGATCATCACTTGCATATCTAAATATACTTTTCCAGAACAAGGACCATTTCGGAAAACTTTTTTTTTTTTATTAACCCTTTTTTAGGAGCATTTTTGTCTTTTCAATTTTTGTTTTATTGAACATTTTGACTTTGTTAATGCAAACAGCATAAATAAAATTGCGTTTTTATCAAAATTTTGTATTTCATACAAAAAGTTTTACCCAGGACCTTAAGTCCCCTACTGAAAACTGCAATATCTATTTCCAATTTTATTTTATTTTAAATTTATTTTATTTATATTGCACTGACCATTTATTCACCATTTTCTGAGATTTGACCTATGGAGCAAATACTCACTTTTTTCCTGTTTTCTTCTTCTGCTGAAAATTGAAATTGAACTGAAATAATGTACATCAAAATTGTGTGGGTGTATTGGTATAAATTATTAGAGTGTGGTTTGTATGTGTGTACTAAGTTATTTGTGTGTGTAAATGGTGGGACCATCCGGCCATAACTTCTGTTTTGGAAACATCTTTGAAATTACACTATATTTTTTTCAGAATAATTTTCTGCACTATTTGGCATCATTTCCAAAGTGTTTTGTAATCTCACATAAAACGGATAAGAATTTGTATTTATATTTCCATCATAATATACAAACAAACTCTGTCCGGCAATTTCCATTTTATGAAATATCATGTAGTGCGACCATCAAGAAATTCACCTGGAATGTCTTGCTTGAATTATCTTTATGACCATATAATATTTTTGATGTTAGTCTGACCTTAAAGTTGATCTGCTGTGCCAGTCTGTGTGCCTGAGGGTCCACAGGTTGTGGGTCACTGTCAGGAGAGAGCGCTAACAGAGCGGAGCGCATACAGCTGCTGCATGCATCACAGCAGAAATCCAGAGACCTACAAAAAACAAACACATTACTGCAACCACACACACACACACGCACACACACGCAGAAGGAAAACCTTATAGAAATAAATGAAACAGGCTCCTCTAACAGCCTGTCACACATAAAGACATGCACAAATTAATGATTACATAGCAGAGGGTTATAAAACCATTAAATTATGTTACTGAGAAATAGTAAAACATGTACTGCAGTCCTGGAAAAACAGTAATAACTAGACTGTTCACTGTATGTCTGCTCAGCACACACCGAACAACTTCATGTACAGATATCAGGACTAGATCTACAGTTCTTGTCACATTGTAAGCAGATACAACATAAAAACTGAAACTGAAAATGGTGTGATCTACAACACAATCACAGCCAGAAGATAGCTGATGAGGAACAGGAGCTACAACAGGTAGATTGTACTTCTAAATGAACTTGATCAGCTTGCAAGTAGATGTTACTTAAATGTGATTCTGCAGATTTCCAACATTATTTGTGATAGCTTTTTGGAGAAATATTTGGAAACTCCTTGAACAGTCCAACACAACAGGTTAGCTAGCAAAAATGAAACCTAAAATTCTTAACATAAATCACATTTCTAATCTGTCTCTCTGCTGTGCTGGCAGAGCTGTGTGCCCCTGTCACTTCTCATTTCCATGAGAAACAAATAAAAATACTCTTCTCTCAAATACTCAGTGGTAATTACACTATATAAAAACACACATGCACATAAAATACTCATACACATAAAAAACATCAGAACTGAAAAACGGTTTCTTAGGGGCTACAATATGCCAGGTAGAATTTACATGATTTTTAACACTCTTAAACACTTGAAAAACAGGCATGACAAAGAGTAACAGTGCTAAAACTTCAGCTTTGATCACAGGGATAAACTACATTTTAAAATATTTTTAAACCGAAACGAGTTGTATTCTCAGAAATAAATGCAGTCTTGGTGAGGATAAAAGACTTCTTTCAAAATCATTAAAAATTATAGCTGCTTGGGGTTCAAGCGGGGTTCAAGCGCTTTAAGGCATTTAAGCAATATGGAAAAAGACATTGTTTAGCATGTCTGTAACCACCTAAACCAATGATTGAAAATACTTATTTTTGGAAAATACAGGTAATTTGCAATAGAAATATTATGTTGTTGTTTGTTTTGTTTTTGTTTTTTTTCTTTTTACATTTATGACTGTCTCATGTGCTAAACCAGTTTAGTGAAGTTTTGCTTTTTGCTTTAGACTTTATAGGATTTTGGGTAAATTTGGACAGGCACCTTTTCTAAATGACCCTGTTATAGCCTCCCAAAGGTTAAATAAAATTTTTTGGGGGGGTGATAATTATTGACCTAGAGAATTCAGAGAATTGTGCTGCAGTGCTTTTTTCCCAAAACCTGGGACTAGTTCGCAAAAGTAGGTTTTTGACATCTTCTCAATCATTTAACAAATGATTTGATTGACAGCAGTGGTTGTAGAGGCAAAGTTGTCTGGAATGAGGAGTTTTATCGTATGATACGAATATTGCACAACGTGTAATCGTTTATGCCCTTTAAAATTTGATATTGCCCCTCAGTGGCTGATTTCTTTCAAATTTCTCTCAAACCTTTGGGTCCAACAGGCCCACCGAGTTCGGTTCCGATTGGCCTCCGCTAACCTTGTCTAACAAATGCTCAAACTGCGTAGGCCAATGGCGGCCATGTTTTTTGAGATACGCAAATTTCCTTATAGACACTTGCGGCACTTTAGACCAAGACCATGGACACCGATTTTCATGTTGAAAGGACAAAGGGTTGTGCAGTTATAGCCTCTAATAGCACTACCAAGAGGCCAAGCTCTGTGGGTTTTTTTATTGTGACCTCAGATTGAGCTTTTACATAAGTTTTCTGAGTTTGGCAAAGATATTTCATTACGTTCAGGAGTTATAGGCATTTTACTAAAAGTCGCCCTGCTCTTTTCGAACGTTTTGGCGTCCCTTTGCGACGGTAAGTCGAAAGTTCAACTTTTTTTTTTTGATAATTATTGATATTCACTCTCCAGAGAATCTTTCCGCCCTGGTTTAGTTCCGACTGGGTAATAAACCTAGGACTAGTTCACAAAAGTAGGTTTTTCAAAAAACCCACCAGGCTTTGTCCACCATGAGCCAAGGATTCCAACGACATAAGACACTTCAGCATGCAACTGACAGTTTAGGAGTTATGCACAATTTCGTACTTTTGATCGCTGTAGCACCCCCATCAGGCCAACTGGGGTCAGCCTAGGTCATGTTGTAGGGGGTGTGAGTACTAGCATCCCACCAAGTTTCAAGTCTCTATGACTTACAGTTTGGTCTGCAAGATCAGTTTTACGTGAAGATTGCTGATCTGTGACCATTATAACAATTACAATAGGGTTTCAGCACTACGAGTTTGAACCCCTAATTATTAATGATTAAAAACTTTTGACTGGTAGTATAGATGACAACCAAGATGGTGGCCAGCTGATGGTTTGACGGCAGTGATGTATGAACACGAGTCTCAGAGATGTGTCTTCAGTCAGTGTTTGTCATGTTCTGGTATGTGTGATGGGGGTGGACATTTAATCAGCACGTGTTGATTGCAGATATGGCTCTGAGAACGACAATCTGTCACTCATCTCCTTCTGTCTTTAGATTTATTCTTGTCTTTTGAAAGGACACAGCATGTCCACACATGCTAAAATGAAGCTTCAGCTGGATTTGATAATGACTTTTAAGTCTCTAGGGCAGTTTGTGGTTGTTTCACTATAGTGCGGCATCTAAACTCAGAACACCAAACAAATCCTGTGCCGCTTTATTAATTTTAGGGCTGCCCTCAACTAAAGATTTTTCTGGGCGACTAGTAGTCGTTTATTTTACACATTACTCGACTATTAGTCACACGTTTATTAATAAATCATTTAAATCATCAGAATGAGCCTTAATTGCCCACATAGCCTAAACAGCAAGGAGACTACATTAACGTTTTATAAATTTATGGATGAATTAGTGCTGTCTTTGCTTTCTGCTTAAGAGATGAAGATGGCAACAATGACTCGTCATCTCTACTGTAGTGAATGAGCCTGTATTGTTCATAGAATATTTGTTTTCTATTTGAATTGGTTTATTTAAAAGACATTTCACTCTCTATAGATATATTTTTCATGTCTGTAAGGCAAGTATACACAGTGTTTCAAAGTTTTGCAGTCAAGTTCACAGAGACCGAGACGGTAGAAACCGTATCCTGTTAACTTTCATTATTTTACAAAAGCTCAATGTTACGTTGTTATTCTGAGTGCACACAAATAAACGTAGAGTCTTTACAGATTCAAAATATGTATTACTTTTATCTGTATGACCAAAAAGAAATGAAAAGTATTATAAGAGCAAGTGACCGCACCATCAGCTTCCACACTCTGCACAGACAACGTTAGATTAAGCGGCCATGTAAAGTTGCTACTACATACATCTTTCATATGAAAAGCCATTTTTGAGGTTGTTGATTGATAGGTGAGTGTTGGATGTCCTGCCTGATGTAATGTATTACCACATACATACACCAGCCGTTAACGATCTGTCTGTCGCGGACTGCGTGATTTCGTCACATCCTGTGGAATCTATTTTTTTTCCATGACTAATAAAATTTTGGTCAACCAAGTCTCTTCTCGTTGACTAATGGTTAGTCGACTATTAGGGGGCAGCCCTAATTCATTCATTCATTCATTCTCCAAACCTCTTGCCCTACTGATGACAATACCATGTTACATTACATACTTATAACATGATAAGCTATAATATGCCTTAGAATAGTTAGTAAAAGGGTGTTTTGCTGTAAATTTAAACCAAACAGCTAAATAAACAAATACAAATGTTTAAATGCCACTAAAATAGTAAAAACATTGAGTAATGTTGTTATATTGAACTTTATATAAAATTTTACTATGAATTAATGTTACATTTATTTATCCTCTCCCCTACTTGTTGAACGTGAAAGTGAAACCGAATACAGTCAAACTGAAACCAACTCTGGCAGAGAGGAAATGCAATAACTATTAATTATGACATGTAGGCATTTTTATATTTATGTACTTTTACATTACAATCATTTCATTTTTAATATTTGGCAAGTTTGTGTGTTGCTTTGCATCCCTGTGTGTGTAATAAGCAGACTGTACGCGTTGTGCACCTGCCTATAAGCACTTATTACTGACGCACTCTTTAAAGGAACACTCCACTTTTTTTTGGAAATAGGCTCATTCTCCAACTCCCCCCCCGAGTTAATAAGTTGATTTTTACCGTTTTGAAATCCATTCAGCCGTTCCCCTATTCTGGCGATATCACTTTTAGCATAGCTTAGTATAGATCATTGAATCCTATTAGACCAGTAGCATCGCGTTCAAAAATGAATTTCCATATTTGTCCTATTTAAAACTTGACTCTTCTGTAGTTCTATCGTGTACTAAGACCAGCGGAAATTTAAAGCAGCGGTTTTCTAGGCTGATAATATTAGTATAATATTAATACTGTCCAAGGCAGTTCAGACACACTTTCTTGTCTTTCGCGTACCAAAACCTTAGCTTCAGTGAATTCTGGTTCAAATTGATACGGTTCAGGATCTGCACCAAAGTAAATATCTTCTAAATCGTCTCTCACAAATGTCTCCATGGTGAGGAACGCTGTCTGTGCTGTGCATGCACGTTGGATATGTTGACGGAAGTAAACATTTGCACATGTGCTGTGTGGTATTACTGCGCCTGCTTCGGCCATGTTACGGCAGCAAACTTCCTTGACTATTACGCCGGAATGGGAGTGTAGTTCCTAATCTTATCGGCCTAGAAAACCGCATCTTTACATTTCCGCTGGTCTTAGTACGCGATATAACTACAGAAGAGTCAAGTTTTAAGTAGGACAAATATCGAAACTCGTTGGTCATTTTTGAACGCGATGCTACTGGTCTAATAGGATTCATTGATCTATGCTAAGCTATGCTAAAAGTGATATCACCAGAACAGGAGAACGGCTGAATGAATTTCAAAACAGTAAAAATCAACTTATTAACTCGGGGGGAGTTGGAGAATGAGCCTATTTCCAAAAAAAGTGGAGTGTTCCTTTAAATAACAAAAACATATTACGCCCATGACTTTAGACCAGGTTTCAGTTGCTCAATGGCACAGTCTGTTTCAGTTGCCTCAAAATAGCAATGCGTCAACAATGCGCCTGAACACACCTCATTTTTAGACCAGCACATCAATGGGCGCACAAATGGGTGCAAATGCATTTGCTATTTAAACAACGTGGTGCAGGACAAGAAAATCATAACTGCATCAGGCTGAAACTAGCAAAAAACACTTGTGTCGTGCCTGGCGTCACATGATTGCACCAGGTGTATGATAGGGCCCCCTGTCTATGACACTGACTATGTTTTATTAGATGAATGTAACAGATGAATTAAAGTAGTAAAAAAGGTAGAGAATGGACATCTTACTTTTTAGCAAGAGCTCTCCTCTCCTCAGGAGTGTAATCCAGAGATCCTATGGCTCCTTCCCCTTTAGTTGGCATAAATCCAATGATCGCTATCAAAGCTGTCCGAACTGACACAAAACACAGACAGAAACATACAGCTTAATTCTGGATAACAGAGGACGGTACAGAATCAACACTGGACAAGATGTACTGTAATCCTCTGTATACAATTGTGTATATGTGTGGCACATGGGACTCAAGTGGATCAATTTCATGTCGAGAACATGTCTGGGTCATATTCTATTATCATCAGTGCAATCATAAATCAATGTTTAAGGGTTAGTTATCTCAAAAATTAAAATTATGAATGCACTTTCTTGGACTTGTTTTGGACTATTGACAAGAAACACCTGCCCATTGACATAATAGAGCTTGGAAGTGCCAGGATCATTTTTAATATAACTCAGATTGGATTTGTCTGAAAGAAGGACATCATATATTTAATAATGAGCAAATTTTTATTTTTGGGTGAACTAACCCTTAAAACCATTCATTTTTTAGACGTGGTATAAATGCAAATTATAGTGCTACTAACTGCTCCATGATGGCTGCCATGTCTCTGGATGGTGACCAGAAATGCTCAGACAGATCTTCTTCCCAACTTCAAACCTTCCATTGGGCTAAGGATAAGAGAAGTTTTGTATTAATTACAAGAGAAACAGAGAAGGACAACAGAACAATGATTAGGCAAGGAGGAAGTCAGCAGATGGCAAGTAGGACACTTAGAAGCCATGGCAGAAAAAAAAACATAAGTCAGAACCTCTTTCTATAAACCACAATCTAACATAAGGATGTGCAAAACAGTGGTAGTCAGTGGTTTGCCTATTTCCATGAACTACAAATGAAAATAAAAGTTTGCAAAAGATCCAAAAACTGAACTGAATCTATAAACATGCTTTACATTGCAAACAGAATTGCGAAGAGAGTTTACTAGCTTTCATATTTTCAAATTAAGTTGGATTGAAAAGGTCTGTTTTTTGATTGTCAGTGTATTCAATCTGAGAGCACACACTGACAGGTGCTGTCTGACACTAGATCAGAATGAATCAAGTCAAAGTTGCTGAATAATAAATGCCATGAGTGACAGAAGTTGCAGTCATGTACTGGTAAATGCAGATTTACAGCATATTTCATTGACAGCAATTATAACATGTTGTTATTGAAGTTTAACCTTTAAAGGTAATTTGGATAATATTTTGAATGATGCAGATTTAACAAAGTAAATCCTACCTATGAACCATAAAGCAAATTAAAACTTGCCTAAAAATCTAAATGATACCCTTGTTCAAAAAGACTGGTTAGGGGCAAGTTCACCAGACACTAAGGTGTTTTCTAGGAGGCATTTACATTTTTACTGTACAAGCTGGTTGGGGGTGGAGGTCACAACAAAGCACAACAGTAATTATAATTTGTTCATTGTTGCTCAAATGTGAAGAAACAGGTCTGTCTGTGGACAAATGCCATAAAGCTGAAAAAAAGAACAGCCCTTTTTGAGGACTACACTAAAACAATATTACTTTTTTGTAAAGAGCAACAAACTAAATTTAAACAAATGACCACCAACTCATTTAAAATTCAAATAAAGTGAAACAGTCAAAAAGGAAGACAGATAGAAAGCTAAAAAGAGAAAGAAGATATGTTGTAAAAAATTACATTAGAGTATCAAGAGAACCATTAACTTGACAAACCCCTGTTTTTTTCATAACTATTTACAAAACAAAACTATTTACATTAACATTTATTATTGAATGTGTATGTTAACAGATACACTGTTGTGAGAACAACCAATTAGTAATTTCAAATCCAAAAAGCCCTAATGGCTACATAAAACTGGATAACTTACATATTAGTTATTGAAACAAGTGGCTCTAGGGGGGTATATCAAAGGAATTTTAATAGCTAAAATGCTTTAGTTTGTATGAACCTTGACTGCAGGTGCCATCAAGGGAAGGGACATTTTTATTCTAGAGAGCATTTAATTGGAGAAACAATATTTTGTGCAAGGGTGGGTAATCATGATTTTTGGTTTGCTTCCTTAGAAAAGAAACATGCCAATTTGTGTTATAAAATAATTTCTTGACTCTGACGATTTTAGCATGGTGATGCATATGACAATGTTAATGTATTTGGTCTTGGCGGAATGCTGCGCTGCTGCTGCTGTTGGTTACTGCTGTAGTTGTATACTGCTGCTGCAAGCAAGTACGGGAACTTGCTATTGCCAATGCATATGGCGATATGAAGTATTTAAGACATACTGTATATAAACACAAATAGCATATAAAATAACCTGTACCAGATTTATACAGGTGGAGCTGGGGAATGTGGAGGGTTTCAGAGAAAGCACACTGCATTTATACTAAATATTTCGACAACGGATGCTACAGTTGTAAACCGAAAGTGTCTGCTCTGCTTCATACAGCAAGAGTTGCAGAGTCACGCACAGTGCAGCAGGAGTTAGTCTTCTTTTATCATGTGAAGAGAGTTAGGCTTGAATACTGATGAGATGATGACAGAGGATTAGGTCTCCAAGCGATATGTAAAAGCGTTTGTTTGGCAATATTTTGATTTTAAAAGATTGCTTCTTAAACAAAAACCTTCTTAAACCTTCTCTGGTTTTAGTCTTAGAAAGTAAAAGGTGTAAAGATGTAAGGTCATCACAACTAGGGCTGCCCCCTAATAGTCGTCAAGAAGAGGCTTGGTTGACCAAAATTTTATTAGTCACTTAGTTGCAGAAAAAAATAATTCCACAGGAAGTGGCAAAGTCACACAGTCCGTGACGGACAGATCGTTAACTGCTGGTCTCTGGTTATATAGTATATGTGACCCTGGACCACAAAACCAGTCTTAAGTCGCTGGGGTATATTTGTAGCAATAGCCAAAAATACATTGTATGGGTCAAAATTATTAATTTTTCTTTTATGTCAAAAATCATTAGGAAATTAAGTAAAGATCATGTTCCATGAAGATTTTTTGTAAAATTCCCACTGTAAACCTATCAAAATGTAATTTTTGATTAGTAATATGCATTGTTAAGAACTTAATTTGGACAACTTTAAAGGTGATTTCAGATTTTCAAATAGATGTATCTCGGCCAAATATTGTCCTATCCTAACAAACCATACATCAATAGAAAGCTTATTTACTGAGCTTTCATATGATGTATATATCTCAGTTTTGTCAAATTTAACCTTATGACTGGTTTTGTGGTCCAGGATCACATATCAGACAGGACCTCCAACATTCACCTATCATTTATCGACCTCAAATATGGCTTTTAATCTGAAAAATTATTGTAGCTGCAACTTTACATGCTTACTTTCAATGCTTACTACATGACAGATGGAGTTTATTTGTGTGCACTCAAAATAGCAACGAAATGTTGTGCTTTTGTAAAATACTGAAAGCAAACAGGATGCACTTTCTGCCGTCTCGGTCTCTGTGAATTTAAATGCGAAACTTCAAAACTCCGTGTATACTTGCTTTACAGACATGAAAAATATATCTATAGAGTGAAATGTCTACTTTTAAATGAACCAATTGAAATAAAAATAAAAAAATAAAAATATTCTCAGATTATGTGATCTGTATGAAACATGCATACAGGCGCATACTACTACGGAGAGGGCAAGTCAGTGTCGCCAACTCCATCTCTTATGCTGAAAACAAAGAAAGCACTAGTTTATCAATAAATTATTAAAAACGTTAATGCAGTCTCCTTGCTGTTTTCCCCTGACACATCTATAATTATTATATCTGCCAGTGCGCTGTGGAAAATGTTTTGTGCGCTTGAGCACTTATTAGGCTAAGTAGGCAATAAACGCATGACTAATAGTCAACTAGTACTTAAAATAAACAACTACTAGTTGACCAGAAAAATCTTTAGTCGAAGACAGCCCTAATCACAACAATTATCTTTTCTTGTAAAACATGACACCAAGATCATAAATTGAAAAGCCAAAGTGGAGTCCAAAGCCTCACCCACCCCCAGTGTTACCAGTAATACCGGTTTTGTTTGCTTACTATTTACTGTCATTGTATTACATGCTGGTATACAGTTATACAGGTATACAAATATGCTGTAGATTCATCAGCATAGAAAAAACATGCCAATTTAATAGACATTCAAGTTTCGTTAATAAAACTGTTCAGTGTGTAAATCACAGTAGTTTTGTGTAAATTCCAGTAGTTTTTATTACTTAGTAGTAGTAGTAGGTAAGATGTGTGAAGAACCATTACATTCTGGATTTGGGTTGTGCGTTATGTAATGTCTACAATAATCTTGTAATTGATGTTTTAACAATGTGTAAGCTGACATTAGAGAATATCACTCACTTTACCAAAAAAAGCACTGCCTGATGTGGTCTAATAAAATACAGTTAAAATGACCAAAATTCAATATGTGGTAGCAAAAATGCATTTGTCTTATATTTCTATGATACAGTCAAGCAATATCACGCAAGCAAATGTACTTGTTTTTCCCAAATATTTGCATATTTGCAAATTTAATAATGATTTTATACAACAGTTCAATAAACAAGCAGTTAATATTGTGAGTTACAATAACACAATATTTTCTGTTTTTGCCAACGAAACGAGTTTCAAACGAGTCTTTAAAGCAACACACAGTGGTGTTTTATCACTGAATAAATCATGTGTTTTAATCATTTTTTTGAACGAATCAATTATTCAGTAATCCACTCACTCATAGTGACTTGCTTCATTTCTGTATGAATCAGCTGTTTGAAGGAATCGGTTGAATGAATGACTCACTCATTAAAACAGTGACTTTCCGACACCTACTGGAGGTTTTAGTTATATATTTGTGACCCGTGCTGGTAAAATGAGTTGGAATACACACAGTTTCATTTTGAGCTACAGGCAAAAGAAGTGAAACATTTCAGTTTTGGTTGAATTTGAGGTTTTCACAAAAATAAGTTCATTAAGCCCTCATCTAGTGAACTCAGTGCTCCAAGTAGTAATTAAAAATCTAAAGTGAACTATATTTGTACGTTTTTTGAAAGGAGTACCTTTTTCTCTGCTCACTTCTGGACGACTGCTGCTGCTTCTCACCACGAGTTGTACATCTATTGTTGCAAAGCGCAGCATTCCAGCTTTGTGAATATTCATATCAAATTATCGATGACATGAGTCCAAACCAGTGAAATATGACTTTCAAACCCATGCTGATGAAAACAAAATGATCGTGCTGACTGACATTTGCAAAGCGTGTACATAAGACGCACCTCTTCCAGAGCGCGCAAGTACATTAAATACATCCCTATAAAGTACATTATTGTGAAATATGTTATAGCGAGATTGACACAAACATAAACTGTTAATCTGTTATGTCTTACATGAATTTTTTGTTAATTTTTGGGGAAAAATATGATATGTAACATTATATTAGATCCATACATCTGTTTTAATGTTAATCAAAAAAACTAATTAAAAGTAAAGATGAAATTACTTGCTGCTCCAAACTACTGTTTATTTGCATCTTTGTTCTTATTTTTAATAACAAAGATAAAATAAAAATAGCTATATTGTGATTAATAATATAATAATTATTATTAAGAAAATAATTGGAGAATAATATGCAACGCTTGGTGATTTTGCCTTGGAATCTTCAGACAACTTCAACTTGAATTTTTTTCTCAAAACCAACTCTGCTGACTCTATCGCCTTCAAATAACAAGTCATGTATAATTTTAAAGGTATTTCAAGTTAAACTTATTTTTCAATTCACATTTCAGTATTCAAAATATTATTTTTTTTAAATATTAAACTCATAGCATTATTTATGCAATTGTAATTCCAGTATACCTCTAATTGCTTCTGTGACACTCCTACAGTGCAAAAATAGTTTTGCTGATTTGATGGTAATGGCTCTAAAGTGTCTGATCATTCTTACGTGGCCTTCCTCTAGAAGCTTGTGTTCAGCAAGTGAACGGCGCATTGTAGTGGAATCCCAAAAAGGCACAAAATCACTTTCACTTTCATCTTAACTGTTCCCTGCTGGTGGAATGGCCTGCCTTTAGCAATTTTCAAGAAATACATCTCTTCCACCTACACTTGACCCTCTAACACTAGCACTCTCTATTCTATTTATATTCTATCGACCCATTTTCTTTTTCTTTTTTTGTTCTTAAAACCTTAACCCTCTAGTGTTCTCTATTCTATTTCTCTTCTATCCACTTGCTTTCTTTTTAATTATTATGAAAAAATAATAATAACTTGACTTTCCAACACTAGCTCAATCTACTTTTTATTTATTATTAAAAAAAAGATGCACCGTGTTCTGCATTAGACTAACCAGGACTTGTCACAGCAAGTGTTGCTCTTTTGTTGTTTTGCTTCTATTATCCTCATTTGTAAGTCACTTTACATAAAAGCATCTGCTAAATATCCCTGTAAATCTGTTTAAGAATGCAAATATCACAATTTAATGAAAACGTTTCAGTCACTGCTGTGAGCTGACCGCCACACAGAAAATGAAGAATATGAAAAGTTTCAGCTGTCACCAACAGGCCTCAACCAACCAAGGTATCAGCACATAAACACATTCATCAAAATACAAAATAAGTGTAGGTTGCGAGTAGTGGGATTAGAAGCTGAGTCGGTTGTCTTACGGTGAGCAGAATGATACTGGGTGGCCTCATTGGATATTCAGGGGGCAGCACAATCCGACCGTGATAAACTCCACCATCAAAATCAGAGTCTGGAGGTCCTCGGACAGAGAAGTGCCACTCAAACAGGTTATCCTAATGAACACATAACAACCACATAATAATCAATATGAAAACTAGCTATGACCACACTTTTCCAAAATAGAAATACAAAATATCATTAATAACCATATTAATATTAATTTACAATAATAAAACTAGGCATTAGCAGCAGTGTCTCACCTCCAGTGGCTGAGCGTGATAATGTTCTGTTGGGTCCCGGAGCTCTGCCGCCTCTTTCATCAGCCTCTTCACAGCTAAGAAACATTAAAAACAGAGAAAAGACTGCTGCTGATCTTGCCAAACTACTCTTTCCTTGAACTCTGCTCTTATGTCAATATCTCAACAAATATTCAACATACTGACTGGCCTCTGAATGGACCAAGAAACTAGGCCTGGCACTAGTGACTCTAGTTTAATGTGTCTTTAATGTATTACAGTAGATTGGTTCATGCATTAGCCTGTCTTGAAATTATGTGGAGACAAAACTAAATAATCCATTAGTGGCATACTGAAATAAACACGGCATAACCCATCCTGATTGCATACATGAATGCTTTCTCAAATCTTACGTGACCCTAAACCACAAAACAATATTTTTTTTAAAAAAAATTGATGTTTATACATCATCTGAAAGCTGAATAAATAAACTTTTACAGGATAGGATATTTAGCCAAGATACAACTATTTGAATACTAGAATCTGAGGGTGCAAAAAAAAATACTGAAAAAAAAAAAAAAAAACACCTTTAAAGTTGTCCAAATGTTCTTAGCAATGCATATTACTAATCAAAAATTAAATTGATATATTTACTGTAGGAAATTTACAAAATATCTAAATGGAACATGATCTTTACTTAATATCATAATGATTTTTGGTATAAAAAAATATATAATTTTGACCAATACAATGTATTTTAACATTAACACTACAAATATACCCGTGCTACTTAAGTTTTTGTGGCCCAGGGTCACATATGCGCTATCACTTTTATAAGTGACCACACTTAAACAATAAAACAATAGGGAAACAAATCCCACAGAAGGCGGCAATACTCGCACAAAGAGAACACAATATCAGAGAAATTTAAGAATGTTCTCTTTTGACTTGGGATAGGAAGTAACCACCCAGCAACCACTCACAATAGCCTGGCAACCCCTAGAGATCCAAACCATGCAAAAGCCCAACTAATAAGCAAAACAAAGCCTACAGCAAATGGCTCAAACTAAAATTATTGCAACACAACCAATAAAACAAAGTAATAATAATAAATATAAACATAGAAAACAATAAATACAGCTTAGCAAAAGGCAAAAAAAAAAAATAGTAAACACAAACTGCAGTGTCCTACTGATTGTCAGCAAATTTCCTCTGGCCCGGATCTGGCCCATATCAATAGCTAACGTGTGCCCCGTTTAAGTATTGGTTCCCCGGCCCAAAACTGGTCCATGTCTTTTTAGCCAGAACCGAACCAAAACAGTGCCATAACCCAGTGGCGGAGCCAGAGGGGTGTCCGGGTGGCACTGGACACCCCTGACATCTGATTGGCCACCCCGGGTGCCACCCCAAAATTTTATTTGCTGCTGGCAGTACCTGATGCTGATTGACATCTCATTTGTCTAAAGACATTTTAGAATTTTGCCGGTAACGCTGTTTAAGCCATTTCCAAATCAAGACGAGCCAAAGACATGAGCATCAATGTAAGACGAATAATAAAACATCATTTTTGAAATACCGTACGTTTTATAGTTTATCATAAGGTTTGTTTGCTGGGTAACGTTTATTATCCGTTGTGTAAATTAACTAGGCAACGACGACATCAGTTAACTTAATGAGATTAGAGAGATCAATTCACACTTTAGATAGTTAACGCTATACTTCATCTGTGCTATGGTATTATATGTAGCCTACATACCATGTACCATACCATGTATGTACAGGGCTCGAAATTGCGACCGTTTTGTCGCATATGCTTCCAAAATCTAATTATATTTTATGCAAGAGTGAGAAATTGTTGTGGTGCAACTTGGTTTCAGTTCTTTACAAAACTTTCAGTAGCCTAACTACTTTTGTGAGCTGATGCAGTGACAGGTTGCTGTTCGCTCCAACATTACATAACCATTTGAACTTAATCTTTACATTTTTACATTTTAAATATCAGTCAAAATAACGCGCCATACATTCACATCATATGATAACTCAGCGGGAGACGTAATTTTCTCTGGGGACACGTTTTTCAAAATCCCGTTTGTGTCCTCCCACTTTCAAATGGTTTTGTAAAAGTAATCTCTTGTATTGTAGAATGCACGCTCAGCGCTGCTGAGAGTTTCGCGCGATCATTAAAACGAAACCAAAACGCGCACCGCATTCAAAAGCAATCTTGAAAGATTCGGTCTCTATTTGCACATTGAATATCGAAAGAGTAGCCTACTTTGATTATGGCTGCATTTATTCTACACGACTAAGAAAGAACTGTGTCATTTATTTTTGTCATTTATAATATATTTTGTTATTTATGTAGATTCTTAAAAAATGCAGTGGTTGTCTCAAATTTAAATGGCTGTACCTATAAATGGCTTCTTGTCCCTTGCTTAAGGCATAAAATAAATACGTAAAAAAGGCTTTCAGAATCAGCCCATTTGCTTGTAAAACATCGGCAATCAGAATAGACCATGAAGAATCAATATGTGCATTACTAAAAAAGAAATTGGGTGCTCATATTTTTTATTTTTATTTATTTATTTATTTATTTTTATTTTTTTGGTAAAAAGTGAAAAAGTGAATTTTGTGCCCTGTATATAAGTTATTATATTTAATTAACAATGTTATTTGGACTTTGTAAAATGTCTCTTGTTACACCAGTGAGCAATGCAACTTGCGAGAGAAGCTTCTCTGCGTTAAAACTTATTAAAACCCACCTTAAAGTCACCTAGGGATTCTCAGTGTTGAGTCAAGGAGGGCACGCTCCCTCAACATGGATGAATTTGTGAAACGTTTTGCCAGTTCTCATCAGAACAGCAGAATTATGTTGTTTTAAACATAACTAGGATAAGTTTGTAAGTGATGACTAAAATTGTGTTTTTGTTTTCATGTTGTTTTTGATGTATGCTCTAATTGCAGTATTTTTTGTTTAGTTGTTTTTTCTTTATGCTAATGTTTTTGTAAATGAACTAAGCATTATTTTTGCAAATAAAACTTTAGAATTCCTTAATTTATTATTTCAACTTTATGAGTAGAGTTCGTGTGTGAGGACCCCCTGAAATAGCAGTGGCCACCCCCTGGCCACCCCATGTAAAAAATTCTAGCTCCGCCACTGCCATAACCCAACCCAAAATAAGACAAATCATGAAAACAGATGTGGCTGATATTAAAAAAAAAAAAAAAAGTAAAAGTTTGGCCCATATTTGCTCAGCCATGCCATACCTAGACCAAACGTGACAGCTATCAGCCACATTTGGTCCAAACGTTCCTGCTATCTGAATAATCTTTAAAATTAGAAAATGTGCAGCACAAAAAAGTACCAATATTTTAATAAACTGTGCTAAAAATGTGGGCAGCACATCATATTGTTAGGCATATGGAGTTAATGATAATGTTAACACACTTCAAAGTTTGAGTTCAAGGATTTGTTTGTTTACTTGTTTTGTTTACTTATCTTACATATTCAAGGGTATTTTATTGTTTACAAATTTTTGTACATTTTTGGGGTTGACACTGTTAAAATCCTCAATTTATTACAAATTGTATTTGACTGGTAAACAAACAATAAAGTACAGCACAAATGTACAAAATTACTGCATCAACGTTTGCTGGTTTCCTCCAAAACACTATTGTAATGCTAACACCGTGGCACTATGGTTTTATGAATATATACCATGGTATTTGACGATTATCATATTCACGTACCATGGTATTTACATGGCATGGTACTTTGTTCGATCACAGATTCAGGACTAACAATAGCTAACAGTTAGACGCATTCCAGCACAGTTTGAGATGGAATATAGACACATGGATGAGTTCTGACTGAGGCTAATCATCTAGCTAGCTCATGACAATTAAAGAGCTAAATGTGTGTATAGCCTTTCAGATCACATAATACCTCAAGAAATTTAAGGTGTGACTGAATTCATGTTGATGTAAAAAAGATGTGATGACATACCTGGACTCTTCAAGTTATACTTGCTCTCCATGACTCAAGAAACCTCACGCTCGGCTGATATCTTCTGTAACGTTACTGGTTATTTGTTGTGTGCCTTTGGGATTTCGGACAGGTGTTTATCTAGCGCTGTAATCCTGACGTGGCAGCACAGAAGTTTTTTTTTTTCCTACTGTCGAGATGAATTTTCTCAGATGTCACATGAAAAAAATGAAAACAGGAAGTAAAATGACACTTTGAATCGTAGAACTTTATTGATGCGCTTTCATGAACAACGCTATGTGACGTCACTCAATGCAAACGAAATATGGCAAGTCGAATTAACATTTATCTTGTAGTGACTTCTTCGATAAATTTGGTTTTCCACTTACACCAAAAGAATATG